>NW_009593350.1:0-338 GCF_000690535.1 Cariama cristata
CTTTTCCTGCGGCCGGTCTCCAGCCAGGAAGGACCCTCAGGCCGCCCCATTGGAGCAATCGCCCCCCACCCCGGGCTGGAGGGGGCTTCCCTCGGGCATCCCGCTTGTGTGATGGATCTCTGGGGAGTAGCACAAGGCCCGCATTTCCCCGGGCGTTGAGCCCGTCGGTGGAGAGACGACCTCGCGCCAAGCTCTAGCTGTAGAGCATCCATGCCGGATCCCTTCTGTTACTCTTCTAGAGATCCCGCCAGGCCCTGCCGCCGCAGTGGGACTCTTGTGCGTAGCAAAGTCCCCGTCCGGGTGCTTTCTTGCCGTGCTTGCTTCCAAGCGGGTGCGGG
>NW_009593350.1:363-3790 GCF_000690535.1 Cariama cristata
GTGCCTCGCAGAGGACGTGCTCAAGCCGCTCTCTCTGACCACCTCCTGCTTTGGGTTTCCTTTCAGATCGATGACATCGTGGACGGCGCTGTGAAACCCCCACCGAACAAGTACCCCATCTTCTTCTTCGGCACCCACGAGACGTAAGCGCTGCCTCGCTCCCCTCTCTGGGCTTTGCCCCGCTGCCTCTGCTCCGGGCTCACTTCTGCTTTATTTCTCTCCAGCGCCTTCTTGGGCCCTAAAGATCTCTTCCTTTATGAAAAATATAAAGACAAATATGGGAAACCAAACAAGAGAAAAGGCTTCAACGAGGGATTGTGGGAAATCCAGAACAACCCTCACGCCAGTTACAGTGCCCCTCCGGTGAGTGCGGGCCTCGCGTGGCGGGGACGTGGGCTGCCGGCACCTCCATCTCTCCTTTCCTCCGAGTCGCTGTCCTTTTTCTGCTTCCCATTGCTACGGTGCCTACACGCTTTCAGCTCGCAGATCGGCTTTCTTGGGGTTGAAGTAGCTTCCCTTCCCTGCCCTCTCCCTTCCTGAAGGAGTCAGCTCTCCTCCTCCTCCTCTGGAGGGAGATGCCTTTGCCCCATCTTCGAGGTAGAACTGGGGATGTGCTTTGTGCCGCTTGCCCAAAACCATGGAGGATTTCGTTGTCAGAGCGAGAACTTGAGGCTTGCTCGTCCCCGGCTCCTGGACCTGCGCATGGAGACTGTTGAGCAGTCCCCCTCTTCATCCATTTCTGAGGTCCTGAGCCAAAAGCCGCTGGGCTGCTCCTTCAGCGGGCTACAGAGCAGGTCGGGAGCTGGCTCTTCGCCATCAGTTGCTTGCATGGGCATTTCGTAACCATAATTGTGTGATACAATTTATTGTATAGCGATCTTCAAAGAAGGCGTCCAAAGCAGCTTCATAGGCAGTTGGTCTGAAGAAGCAGAGGAAGGTTTTTAAGGTGAGCTACGAGGACAAGGTGGTCTAGAGGTAGGCAGGCTCAGGGAATGAGCCCCCTCGGTTGTGCTGCTGCCAGTGCAGGAGAGAGGATGTGGTTTGAGTAGCTGCGGGAGATGGTTGAACCCAAGATTGCAGATGTAGGGTGAGGTGAGACCGTGGAGATGCTTGAAAACCTGGAGAACAACTTCAGCTTGTTGGGCGGGAGGTTGGCGATGGTGAGGGAGGCAGCACTCGATTTGTCCAGGGACTCCACTGTGACCTCCCAGCGGGGTTAAGAAATCTGTTGGTGAGGGACCTGCTGTCATCGAGGGACCGAGGCGACGCCAACAGCCCCAGCAAGGCTGAGGGTTGACCAATGCCAACCTCGTCTAGTGACCAAAAAACCTGGAGGAGCAGAAGAAGAGACTGAAGTAGAGTTTTGGTTTTGAGACCTAAACGAAGTGAGGTGCCAGGAACAGTCAAGGATGAGAAGGGGCTTTCCAGCAGGAAGGTTCCAGCACTGGAAGAATCCTGGCTCTAGGGAACGTGGACCCTGCTGCCCACAGAGTGAAACAACCCAGAAGATGGGAGCTCATTTGCCCTCCCCTTGGGTGCGATGTCCTTGCATGAGGAACCTCCGGGTGGGCTGGTGAGAAGCCAGGAGACCTTCCCTACGTGGGAGTGAGGGAACAGGAGATCCCACCTGGGAAGAGTGGTGGCTGCCATGCTGGACTCCTCGTGTGGACCTTTCCCTGTGGGAAGGTGTGTGAAGTGCTGTGGGGGTGAAGCCACCTGAGAAGGAAGAGGCCTGACCCAAGTCAAGGGCTGGTGGCCAGCCTGCTGGAGGGGAGCGGCCGCTCCCTGACGCCGGAGGAGAGGCTGAACCGAGCCACCCAGCCCCTCTTGTCTGGCGCCGTTAGGGCAGAGGAGGGCTGGGGTCTGCTCCCCCGAGAGGGGCTGTCAGATCTGGGTTTCTCATGGGGTCTTTGGCAGACCACGAGGATGGGGGAAAAAGGGGAGCGAGGCAGCAGCAGTGGGTGGAAGCTGAGCTGGGGGGATCCAGAGGGAAGGTGTTGCTGGTGGTCTCGGGGTGGTGCGTGAGGGGCCTTGGGAAGGGGACAGAGGGGAATTAGAAGGGGGTCGACTAAGCGTTCTCGTTGAAGGGCTGGTCACGTTGTCTGGAGCCATGCCAAAGGGTTCTGTGCCGGGAGGGGAGGCTGCCCCACGCTCCTCTGCACATGCAGCTCTCTGCTCGGCGCTGCCGTCCGTCGCTCCTCACCCTTTTGTGCCCCTTCTCCTCTCCCCCCCGCCAATGCCCCACAGGCCCCTCAGGGTGATAACACAACTCTCGTCCCCACTGTCTTTAGCCTGCGAGCTCCTCTGACAGCGACGTTCCCGAGAACGACCCCATGGGGGGAAGCGATGCAGGTGATGATGAGGAAGACGCTGCCATAGAGAAAATGGAAAGTGATGAGGACTCGGATCGAGGCAGCGACCACAGTGGGCTCAAACGAAAATCGCTGGCTATGAAAGTGAGTGTGGGCTGAGGCGATTCCACGCAGCGGGGACGGGAGGGTGTCCTGGTCAGGAGGGCGCAGTCGTTGAATCCACCGCTGAGCTTTCCTCCACCATGCAGCATGTCAAACCCACCGTGGCAGGAGGTGATGAAGAAACCCAACTTCCTCTGGATTCTCCAGTGGGAGATGGGGTTCAGCACGTGTTTCGGGGTCTCACTGCTGTCTCATGTTGTCTCTGAGATGGTGGGATGGCCGAGTCCTGGTGCAGTTCGTAGCCCGGAGGAGAAGCCAGAGCTGCAGATCTCTTCTGAGCGCCCATGGCTGCTCTTGTGGGGCCAGTCGGGGAGAGCCGGGCAAAGCCCCTTCCCAGCAAGCATTGGCTTTCTGTTGTGGGTGGAGGAGGAGTGGGCTTCTCTCATGTTGTCGCTTCTCTCGTATCAGATGCCGGTGGCAAAACGGCCTCGGAAATCCTCCAGTGACCTGGATCAGGGCAGCCCTTCCCTGACAGAAGAGGAGAACTCCGAAACATCTTCTGAGTCAGAAAAAAACAGTGACCAGGTGAGAGGGTTTGGGGATTCGCATGCATGGAGGCTGGCAGGGCGGTGGGGAAAGGGCTGGAGGAAGAGTGTCACTATCTGTGGGGCAGTGGCTTGAGGGAACCTGACTGGCTTCTGAAACTGTCGTGAGACTGCTCCCCATTTCTTCAGTCCTGTGTTTTCCTCCAGGACTTCACTCCCGAAAAGAAGCCAGTGGCCAGGGCTCCACGGAGGATGCCGGCAGGGGGGAGGAAGAAGAAGGTAAAAGACCCCTGGTCTTCGGTGCTGCATGAGGGAGGCTGGAGAGGGGTCTGGGGTCTGTGCTGCCTGGAGCGGGGAGGAGCGGGTGGCAGGGCTCTGCCATGGGCTGGATGTTGGTTCGGTGCCAGGAGGGACCTCGCTGATGCCTCAGTGACTGGGTTGGGCCCCGTGCTGCTGTGGTTTGGGGTG
>NW_009593350.1:3834-4167 GCF_000690535.1 Cariama cristata
GGCTCTGACTCAGACTCCAAAGTGGACTCGGATTCAGAAATGGGAAACGCGACTGTGGACATGACCAAGTCAGACTCCAACTCCGATTCAGACTCGGATGTGTCTGTGAAGAAGGCTCCTCGGGGCAGGAAGCCAGGTAACACTGAGGAAGCTTCTTCTACCACTGCTGGGCCACTGCTGGCTTCCCCAGGGGACTGGAGAGCATGTGAGGCTGGGGACTCCTGAGGCTCTGAGGCCTCCTGTTGTGGACACCTTCCAGCCCATATCTCAACAGCCCTCTGCCCTCCCGTTTTGGGGCTGTTTTAACAGAGGGACAACCAGGGCTCCTGCTGA
>NW_009593350.1:4198-7767 GCF_000690535.1 Cariama cristata
TTGCAGCTGAGAAACCCCCTCCCAAGCCCCGTGGCAGAAAACCAAAACCCGAGCGTGTCCCGACCAGCTCCAGCAGCGAGAGGTGAGATCAACTGGGACACTGTCACCCTCGGGGCTGGGCTGGAGGGTCACCCACCTCCCCTCCACACAAGGGGTCCAAGCGTCCTCTGTCCTTTGCAGTGATAGCGATAGCGACGTGGACCGCATCAGCGAGTGGAAGAGGCGAGATGAAGAACGACGGCGGGAACTGGAGGAGAAGAGGAAGAGAGAGCAGGAGGAAGAGATCCGTCGGCTCCGGGAGCAGGAGAAGGAGGAGAAAGAGAAGAGGAAGGAGAAAGTGGAGAAGGGTGAGGAGGTGCACTCAGACTCAGACAGCAGCGCAGAGGATGAAGTGGCCAAAAAGGGCCGTAAAGGCCGGGCCAAGGCCCCGTCCTCCTCGGACTCTGAACTGGAGCTGGAGAAGGAGGTGAGTGCAGAGCTGTGGGGACAAACAGAGCACCCATCACCTCCCTGTCAGGTCAGCAGAGACCTCCAGGAGTGGCAGGGACCCCGCTGTCTTGGTCTTGTGTTACCCTGGGGTTGCCCCTGCAGCACTGGGAAGGGCTGTGGCCATTGACACATCCGTGCTTTGCAAATGGGAGCTCTTGCCCTGGCCCGGGACACCCCATCCGGCTGTGGGTCTCGCATCTCTGTGCTGCTCTCCACCCCACCACAGTTGTCAGATTTGCTCCGCCGTCCTTGCCGGAGCCTGGGGGAGCATCAGCCAGATTCGGCTGAAGCACGGGGAAGGGTTGCAGAGGGTTCTTAGGAACCACACTGCCCGTGGTCAGAGGTGAGGTCCTCCCTTTTAGCCTGGCGAGTTCCTCCCTGTGAAGAGGGACCAGGAAAGCAGCACAAAGATCTTGAGGTCTGGAAGGAGGTGCGAGTCTGCCAGTTGGGTACTGCAGGCTGGGTGGGCCACTTGAGATCCCAGGATATTTGCTTTTGGAGCAGCACATCGCTGTGCTGCAACCCGAGTCCTTTTTTATCCTGTGTGGGAGTGCCCCTGCACCCAAACCGACTCATGGCAGGATCGTGCCCGGCCGTGGCACTGTCTCCATCCCGCAGCGGGGAGGACTCTGCCGATCTCGCCTGCATTGTTCTCTCCTCCAAGGTAAAGAAGCCAGCAAAGAAGCAGCCCTCGGAGTTGTCAAGGAAACCAAATCAGAAGGAGAAGAGGGGCCGAGCAGAGGAGAAACCACGGAACAAGTCAGCATCTCTCCTCCCCGCATCTGTGCTTTCTTCCTCTGGGGACAGGGCTGTTCCTCTGCTGCTGCCCAACTCTCCCTTGCTGACACCCCGGGGTGGGGATGGGGCTCCTGTGGAGCTGCCCCTCAGCCCACACCACCCGTGGAGGGGTTGGGCTATTACCTCCCCTCTGTCTCCTGGAGCTGAAGGGGCTGGAGGAGGTGTTGGGGGGCACCAGGCTGAGCTTCCCTGGTGTTTTCTGTCTCGCAGGGGAAGATGCTTGGGGTATCGCTTGGGGGCTTTGCCTTTCTGCAATCCTGGGAAGCTGGGGCATGAGGGAGCTGCTGCCTCAGGGCTCCTGTCTGCCTGCTAGCTGGGAGATGTGTGTGAACGCGTGGGTGGAGCGTGGCAGGGCTCTGCTGCCTGACTTGCACCGTTGGGCAGGCCGGGGGGGATGCGCTGACATGTGCCATCACCCTTCTTGTTAGCCGAGCAGCGAGCAGGGGGTTTCACCTGGCCGGTCTTACCACTTTCCTTTTCCTCCCACAGACCTTTGAAAGTGGAACGAGGCCGGAAGAAATCTGACCTGATCCCCGAAAGGAGGATGGAGAAAAAAAAGGGTGAGAGTGTCGTTGCTTGCCATGGCAGAAGGGAGGAGAGGAGGAGAAGGGATCCGGAGTTGGTTCCCCCATCCCAGGAAGGGGAAGGATCTTTCCCAAAGGGATCAGTGTGATTGTGCTGGGGCCCTTCCCAGCAAAAAAAATCGTGTTGGGATGTATTTACGGGGCGTGCAGAGACAGTGAGTTTCCCTATATGCATCCCCTGATCTTGGCAGAGCCCAACCCTTCCTCTTCAGAGAGGCCCCTGGGGCTGTGTTTGACCTCGGAGATGCAGGAGGAAACCAAACCCTTGCTGGGGGAGAGGTCCTGGGCTCTGGGCAGTGCTGTGCTCTCCTCTGGTGGTCTGATGCCTTGGCATCTCTCTCTTGTTGCTCCAGAGCCCACAGTAGAAGAGAAACTTCAGAAACTTCACAGCGAGGTCAAATTTGCCCTGAAGGTGGATAACCCGGTGAGTGCCCGAGAGCCTTGGCCTGGCCCGAGAGGTCCCTGCTCATCGTGTCCTTGGCCACCGCGTGAGCCTTGCTGGGGGTGCTCAGCCTGGCTCAGCCTCCTCTTGCCTTTCTGGATGCTGGGTGGCCTGAGGGGACCGTGCTCCACGCAGCACTGCCCCAGATGCCCACAGGGAGACTTTCCAGGCAGCTTCTGATCTTGGTGCCATCCTTGCAGGACATCAAGCGGTGTCTGAATGCACTAGAGGAGCTGGGCACGCTCCAGGTCACCTCTCACATCCTCCAGAAGCACACCGACGTGGTGGCTACGCTGAAAAAGGTAGGGCAGAGGACTGAGTCCCTCCCTGCAGGGAGCAAGGAGCCTGCTTGGGGCTCCCCCAGCTCTAAGGGCGTCCCCCTCCCTCTTTCTGGTGCAGATCCGTCGCTATAAAGCAAACAAGGACGTGATGGAGAAAGCTGCCGAAGTCTACACCCGGTTGAAGTCGCGCGTCCTGGGACCAAAGATGGAGGCGATCCAGAAAGCCAACAAAGCCGGGCCTGAGAAGGACAAGGGGGAGGCGGAGAAGGGCCAGGAGAAGCTGTCGGCAGGGGAGACACGGAATGAGAAGGGGGAAGAGGAGACGAATGCTGGTAACGCTTCCCACACATCTCGGGGCGGTTCCCTGCTCTGTCCGGGCACGTAGCGATCCTGGGGCCCTTCTCAGGGCACATCCCGTCCTGCTGGGGAGCGGGGACACGAACAGAGGTGGCTCTTGGCCTCGGTGGTGGTGGGGAGCAGCAGCCACGCGTGGCACCCCCAGTCCCTTGTTTGCTGGAGTGCCAGGAGTGGGAAAGGACTGAATATCGAACGCTTGCGGCAGTGAGAGCAGAGGGCAAACCTCGACGCCCACGCCCTGGCTTTGGGTGCCTCTGGGCTGATTTTTGGCCCAGGATGGCTCCTCGCTGCCAGCTTGGGCACTGGTCCAAGGCACCGGGGAGACGGAGGAATGTGGAGATGTCCTTGGATGCTGACTCAGGCTCTTGCGCAGGCAGCTGGTGACTGGGATCTTCCAGCCTCGTAGCCAGGTCCCTGCCTGGGGACGTCCTCGTGATGCTGCAAGAGCCTTCCCGGAGGAGCTGATGGGGAAAATCCACTCTGCCGCCTGCCTCTGGGCTTGGGGGCTGGGGTCTTTTGGCCCCCTTTTTGTAGCTATCGGCGTCAGGCCAGACTTGGGGTCCCGGCTGGGTGTCCCTTACCTGGATGAGGACAACCTGGGGCTGGGGGTCCTTAGCT
>NW_009593350.1:7851-8449 GCF_000690535.1 Cariama cristata
TTTGAATGGTGAATCCCTGTCCCAAAAAGCGGAGGGCACAGAGGAGGACAAAAGCCAAGGACCGGGAGCTGGAGAGCCGGAGGCATCCGCCGAGGAGACCCACAACAAGTGAGCGTGCGGGGGACTCTGGGGCTGCCCTAGATTGATGCACGTCCAAGCTGGGTTCTTGCATGGGTGATTTGGGGGGGGGATCTCATGGGTTGTGTCGGGTTTTTCCCAGCTGGAGTGTGGGAGAGGGTCTGCCACGGGCAGGGGAGGGCAGACAGGCGGAGGAGAGGCTCGCTGAGATGTTTGTGCTCTCCCCCAGCAGTGTGCAGGACTATCCCAAGGCCGAGCGAGCCGGGCCGGAGCGGGAGAGGGCTCGTGGGGATTCAGAGGCTGTGGATGACCCCGAGGAGAGCTGAGGAAGCGGCTGCTGCCTGGAGGAAGAGGAGGCGGCAGAGGGGCTGCGAAGGGAGACCGGCCTCTGCCTCATCCCCTGCTTGAGTTACTTCACTAAGTCACACAGTAGCTGATGTCCTAGGTCTTGTCCTGTGCCCCCAGCCCCGCCAAAGCACCGACCGTGGGGGGGGCTGTGCTGGTTGTCTGTATTTGTCCT
>NW_009593350.1:8952-9169 GCF_000690535.1 Cariama cristata
GGAGGCCGCAGGGCTGGGCACCAAGTTTTTGGGTTAAAAAAAAAGAGTAAAAATGGTGTATTCTCTCCTAGCTCACCCAGGGAGGGACCGAACTGTGGCAGCATCCTGCCTGGTGCTGGGCAGCATCTTTGGCTGGTTGTCTGTCTGCATCTTTTGCCAAAATCCCAAGCTTTTGTACATGTAAAATAAAGATATTCCCAGCTCAACCGGACGCTGC
>NW_009593351.1:0-1242 GCF_000690535.1 Cariama cristata
CCCCACTGGTCCTGGTGGCCGACCAAGCCTGAGCTGCGCCCCTCGGACCTGCTGTACCCCCTGTCCCCTCTCTCCTTCTTTCTTTCTTTCCCCCTCACCCCCAAACCCCACCGTTTCTGGCTAGTGACAAGATCAGGACTCGTCCCTGTGGCTGGTTTCCAAGGTTTTGCTGATCTTGTAGGTCTAGGGGGGTGGGAGGGTTTGTTTAAGATTATTTTTTTTTTAAGGTATTAAATCAAGCGTGAGGTTGCTTCACCCAGGGCACACTCAAGGACATCTGACAGACATACGGACTTTTGTTTCCTGACTCTTGGTTTCTCTTCTGACATTATTTTTTTTTTCCCCCTCCCTCCCCGACACCAAAGGACTCTTTGTATTCGCGGCTGCTTTGATGATTTCAGCTCATTTCATACTGTGAACAAAAGACCCTCGGTCGCGTTTTCAACAACAGGAGTCGCGTTTTAACCTCGTCCCTCCTCTCGGAGCTGCAGGTCTTTCTCCGATGTTGGGGTAGATCCCACAAAACCTCCCTTCCCGGGGTCCGGGAGGCACCTCCTGGGTGCGGGGAGCCCCTCCGTCCCGTACTCGGGGGCGTCCCCGGCTGCGCTTTGGGGGGGATGCGGTGGGCGTTGTGCAGGGAACCGCTCGGGCTGGGGAGAGACGATGCCAGCGAGGGAGCGGCGTGCCCCGTCCCACCGAGCCACCCTCTCTCCTCGGCAGCCCGCTTCCAGAATAAGCTATTCACCCCCTTTTTTCTTTTTTTTTTTGCCTTTTTTTTTCTTTTTCTAATTATTGTTGGTTTTAAACTGCCAGCTGTGCTTCTCTACAGGGCACAGAGAAATGTCTTCCTTTCCTCCCGTGCTCCGGCCAGCGGCTCCCCGGGGGTAAGGTCAGCTGGGGGGGGGATGCACAGGCATCTGGGGCCATGCTCTTGCGTCGGGTCGGGTGTTGCACCCCTGTTTTTTTGGAGGGGCTGCTTGCCGGTGGCTGTGCCCTCGTGGAGGGGCAAAGGGGGGGATGAAGTCTCCAAGGTGGCAGGAACAGCCAAAAAATACCCCCTTAGAGAACAGTGGGGTGGTCTATGGAAAGCAAAGGACCCCCCCTCCTTAAAGAGTGTTGGGACCCGCAGGGTGGTGCGAGCTGGCGTGCCTTCGGGCTGGCCCCGAGGCTGCCGTGGCAGGAGGGTCTGGGGGTACGGAGGGTGCTGAGTGCCCCAGGGGTGCTCGTGGGCGAGCGGCCAGG
>NW_009593352.1:0-248 GCF_000690535.1 Cariama cristata
TTATCTCCCTGGGGGGGGCTTTGTGTCCTGCAAGGTGGCTTTTGTCTACCCAAGGTGGCTTTTGGCTCTCTCTGGGGTGGCTTTTATGTCCTCCAAAGTGACTTTTGGGTCCCTGGGGTGGCTTTTGTGTCCCCCAAGGTGGCTTTTGTCCCCCCGCACGCTGCCGCTCACCCAACATCTCCATCTTTTCCAGAACAACACAGCCAAGCTGGTGAAGCAGCTCAGCAAATCAAGCGAAGATGAAGGTC
>NW_009593353.1:0-1960 GCF_000690535.1 Cariama cristata
CACCAAGCGAGTCACCTGGTCATAGAATGGTTTTAAAACAGTAGCACTAAAACTCTTATGAGCAAGGGCAGATTCTGGAGAGAAAGCAACGTGTCCTCCTGCATACTCAGGATAGGACATGACCCTGATCTCCTAAGCACCTCCCACATGCCCTGCAGACACAGTGAGGAAGAGTTTGGCTGCTCTCACCTTTCCTTTATTGCATACATCTCCCACGCCAACACATGTGAGCTGCAAGAGAAAAGAAGGCCATACGTGAGAGACGGCAAGCCAAACCGGCACTTTGGGATAAACCTCTGCCTGACCCCCTCCTTTCTCATAAACTGTCTCTTGAACTCTAAACAGCCTTTGCAAGGACAAAGAGAGAAGAGTCAGGGACAGAAACACATCTGCCACACAACTGCCCAGAGCCCTGGGGCAAAATCCACAGTGCACAGGAGCTGGGTCAAGGTGGGACAGAAGCCCGGTTCCTCTGTTTGCTCAGTACTTTGCTCATCACTTCCAGCTGACGGGGCTAGCTGTGGGCAAACGAAGGGTCTTGCATCACTGTATGAAAGGCATCAGAACCAGTTCCAGCTGCCATTCCCCTCTGGCCTACATATTCCTAGGCAGTGGTCAAGGATAGCCGGCTGCACATACACCGAAAGGCCAACCCACTTAAAAAATTTGTTAAGAACTGACCATTCCTTGGCAAGATCGCACAGCCCAAGGTTTGCTGTCATCATTCTTGTAAACATAGAGTTTCCCGTTGGTGTCTCCCACCACTAGCTCGTTCAGCTGTAGAAAAGAATTGGGTAGTAACAACAAATTCACAATTACAGTAACAGTATTTCCACAGAGCAATAATTACAGAATTCGTATCTAACAATCCCACTCTGTGGCAAGAAGCAGCAAAGCAAAACAAGAGTTAAAGAGACAGCCACGAATCAATCGAGAAGGTCTGGGAAAAAATAAAGGCCCTAATTTTACTCTCGCAGGTAAGAGCTGGAGAGCAGCTACTTAGAGCAACATCTCCTTATCCACTGCTTCTCTTGCCATTGTTTCAGAGTTGCTTCACCAACTGTTTTAGCATTCTGCTCTGCTAATCATCATCACCATCGCCCCGTCTTCCATCCTTCAACCTAGATTGCCTTGATCTTTCTTGAATCACTTGAGGAAGATGATGGCAATGAGGAAAATGTAATAATCCAGAAAGAGGCTGCAAGAACACTTACAACAGATTTACACTTGCTGTTCAATCTCACTGATGAAGGGGTAAAGGTCTTTTCACAATAGTGATTATTTCTTTAAAGACTGCTAAAAACCACCAACCACCCCTGCTGACGAGCCTACTCCTGCTACCCCGTCTTGTATATTTGTGTATTTAAATTGTGTGCATTTCATAACTCCCTGCACACATTACCCCACATAACACAACTTCTTGGGGGAAAATTTGTTTTATCATTTACTGCATTGCTAACCATGACGCTTTTCAGGATAGCAAGATAGGGCTGTAATAAAATTTGACTGCTGGGGAGAAGGAGGGACAGTTTACATCTATCTGGATAAGCTAACCTCTCCCTAGTTACAGACAAAGCAGATCCATCAGAAACAACCATTTGTGGGGCCGATAGCAACATTCCTGACGCGCATCCACCCATCGTACCGGTCAAGAGACATCGAAACTTGGCTCTACCCTGTCTGTGACCCACTCTGCCTCAGCAAAGCGTTTCCCCACACCTCTCCCTCCGCACCACCGCGACACGAGTGTGTCTCTCTTTGGGAACAAAAGTTAGCCTCCCCACTCGCTACACACCACCCAGGGCTCAGGCCAAGGGTGCCGAGCAGGCCTACGGGCGAGGGCAGCACGGCAATCCGCTTGCAAGGGGCCTCTGGGGACCACCCGATCCCAGCCCCGCGTCTCGGACAACCCTCAAGCGCCCGTCAAACTCCCGAGTCCCTCCAGGGTGAGACCGGTTTC
>NW_009593354.1:0-354 GCF_000690535.1 Cariama cristata
AGCTGCCTCGCCTGGGTCAGCCCCCAGGCTGCCGTAAGGGGCTCTGGTCAGGCCAGTTCTCACAGGATCCCTTTCTGGAAGTGTTCTGGATAGTTTCTGGTTTTGTTTACGTTTCCACTTCTTACCCTGGTGGTATGTTTTGTAAAGCCTTTGAAGTAGTCTTTGTTTACGTGAGAATAGTAAGACAGCCCTATAGCGACTTACTATTTAAAAACAGACAAAAAACCCCACGTACATGTGTAAAATTTTCTTGTAAATTGTAGTGTTATCATACGTGGAATCTGTAACCTGTGCTTTATATGGTAAGTCTAAAAGGAAGATAGTGTAAGGGAGCGAGAAGTACCAGCTCTCTAG
>NW_009593354.1:369-723 GCF_000690535.1 Cariama cristata
AACTTTTTATGTTTGGTTGTTCTTGATGTCAGGCTTCAGGGTTTGTCACTCTTTACATGAACTAGGTTTTGGCTTCATATCATTGGATTTTCAATATTTCTTCTAATCTCATTCAAATCTCAGAGGGAAAATACATTTAGGGTAGACTCACTGTTGCAGTACATCAAAGTAGATACAGAAAAAATGCACATGGGATCAAGGTCTATATAAAGTTGGAGGAATAAAGGCATACTTCATGCCTTTACTTGACTCCCTGTGAAATTCAAATAGTTTACAAGTTATACATTTCACCTTACCATACGACAGCAGTTTGGTTTTTTGTTGTGTTTTGTTTTGTTTGTGTGGGTTGCTGTT
>NW_009593355.1:0-212 GCF_000690535.1 Cariama cristata
ACCCCCCCATCCCGCCCCGGGATGCTGCAGCTGATGTAAAGGCCCAGGAATTTGGGCTCCGGCCGTAGCGACCGTTTCCAGGGAAAACAGGCGGCAGCGCCGGAGCCGGGGGGCCCCCGCCATGCGGGGGGGGACACGACACACACACACGTGACACATGGCACACACGACACGCGCACGACACACAGACACATCACACACCACACACATAC
>NW_009593355.1:562-815 GCF_000690535.1 Cariama cristata
ACACACAGATATCACACACAGGGCACACGCACACAACACACACACACGACACACAGCACACCATGCGCACGCGTGCACACACAACACACACATCACACACACACGACGCACAGACAACTCACCCCATACACGCGTGTGCACACACACACGACACACACACCACACGCAGATGACACACACCCCGTACACACGTGCGCACACACACACACACACATGACACACCCCATACACACAGCACACATCACACACGTGT
>NW_009593356.1:0-522 GCF_000690535.1 Cariama cristata
TGCACTCACCACAGCCAGCGAGGAAGAGAAGGTCCCCCGAGAAGAGGGAGGGGGGGCTGCCGAAGGGCCCCCCATCCAGCACATAGACCATGTGGCCCACGGTGTGGCCGGGCGTGGCGAGCGCCTCGAAGGTCAGGCAGCCCACGCTCACCTTCTCCCTGTCTGCAAGTGGGCTACGCCGGGCAGAGGGGTGCACTGTCAGTGTGCCCCCCCTCCCAGCACCTCAAAACAGCCACCTCCCCGTGCAACCCTTCCCTGGTGCACTAGTGTCATGAGCGTGCCAGTTCTCTGCCCATGAAGGGGGCAATGCGGTACTTGGGGGATGGACCGATGGGTGAGTGGAGCAGGCAGTGGCGGCTGGGGGGTGACCCCCCCCCCCCAATTTACAGGAGCGCTGGGGGAGATGTAGGGCACAGGACTTACTTGGTGAGCTCTGGGATGGCATCGAGGGCGCTGCCGTAGACCTTGCAGGAGCTGTGCCGCTGGCGGAGCGCCGCGTTCCCCCCGCTGTGGTCCCTGCAG
>NW_009593357.1:0-622 GCF_000690535.1 Cariama cristata
ATGCCCACCCGCGGGGGACCCGGCTTTGCCCCCGGTCCGGGGCCGGTTTTGTGCCCGACTCCTTTGCCGCGTCCCCTGGCAGCTGCCCTCTGCCTCAGTTTCCCCACCCGGAGCAGGAGGTTTGTGCCCCGAAATCCCGTTGGAGCCTCCGGGTGCTCAGCCGTGGGGAAAATTCAGAGGTTTTTCAGAAAACCCCCAGGGAATATTTTTTTATTAGCAAACCGGGGAGATGCCGGCTCACACGAACTCCCCTGGGGCTGTTTGTGTCTTATTCCCTCCCTTCCAAATCTCTCCGGGTGAGGAAAAAATATTCGTGAAATTTGGCACATTTTTATCAGTTTATAAAGATTTTTTTTTTTTTTTTCGTTATTTTAAAAAAGAAAAACGCCACCACCCCGCCTCCTTTCTGCAGTAAGAACAGCTGTTCTCATGGGACGATACCAAATATATACGTCAAACGAATGTAATATGGTTACTGATTCCCGTCACTCTTATGTGGATTTTATATATTAGATATATTTTAATGATTTGTTTTTAATAATGAGTATTTGGAAGGGACAGTAACTGCTGCCATCACCTCTTCCAGGCAGGGCAGGTCTTGTCTCCACGGCGGGGGGGGGGG
>NW_009593357.1:665-1443 GCF_000690535.1 Cariama cristata
CAGGCGAAATGTGGATTTACGCTGATTTCCCAGCAAATTGAAATGGGAGAGTGGAAAAACAAAATTGGGATTAATTTTGGGGGGAGAGGGATGATGCCGGATCCCGCACCCACCGGGCAGGAGGAGACCCCGGGAGCAACCCCCCTGGGGGAGGCAATTTGAGGCTAAAAGGAGGGAATTTGGAGCAACCCTCGCACTGATGCTTTTACCCGTTTATTTTTTGAAGTGGAGACCAGCCCTCCCGCTCGAGCAGGCGTTTTCCTGGGCGCATCCCCCAAAACCAAACCCGGCTTGAAATCCTTTTATACTATGGTATCCAAGGGTCTATTTGATCCCCAAATACATTATTTTGATTTTTAACTTACAAATTATCAAGTTCCTGCATTAAGAAATAATTTTAAGTTATATATATAGTGAATGAAAGGAAAGTCTAAGTGACCTTCAGATAAACTTTGAACATTGCAAACTCAACTTCTTATCTTCTTTATGACTTATCAAATACAGATCTTCGTAACAGCGTGAAACATTTCCTTTGAAGAAAGAATTTTTTTTTTTTTTTTTTTTTGGGGCTTGCTGATATTTTATATAAAAACTGATAGTCTTGAATATTTTATTTTTTTAATGAAAAGAGAAGTTAAGTTTCATAATTTCTTATGAGCCAGGAGTTATGTGCAGGTAACCAAGTGTTATGAGCTCTCTATGGAGAACGACAGGAATTTCAGACATAGTGGAAAAGATGGCAGCAGCTTCTTTTTTCTTGGCCTTTTCAAGCCGGTGA
>NW_009593358.1:0-211 GCF_000690535.1 Cariama cristata
TATATATATATATATATATATATGTGTGTATGTGTGTGTACAAAAAACGGATGGCGCTTTGCAATATAGATACATGACATTATATATATGTGTAGCAAAAATAAATATATAGAGCAGAGCACCGTTGGTTTTTTGTGTAGAGATACATATCTCTCTCTTAGAAGTACTATATACAAAAGCAAGACTTTCGGGTATCTGGCTGATCCCGAGT
>NW_009593358.1:365-990 GCF_000690535.1 Cariama cristata
GAGTTTCTGCCTGCATCGGGAGCCGAGTGCTAAGTTGGGGATTAAATGGCCTTGTTGTGTGCTTTGGAGGAGGAGTGCTTCTGAGTTGACATTTTTAATTAATTTTTTTTTTTTTTTGCATTTTTCTAACTGGGACCCGAGGGAGACAGCGCGGTTTTGGGAAGCTGCGTTGTGCGGCGCTTTATGGAAAAGAGCTTGGTAAGAAGCAGCTGCAAATCTGCTCTTGGGCCGTGCCCAAGGACTCCGTCGGGAATCTCTGCTGCAGAACCCCCCCGGGGCTGCCCTTCCTTGGGCTTGTTTCCCCTCTCCCCTCCGCAGAGGGGTCCCTGCCAGGTGGGGGTTTTGGGGGGCTCCCACCAGGATGCTGCGGTTTGCAGGACTCCGACGGGATCGCTCGCCCTGGTGCTGGCTGCCCTTCCCGCATCCCCTTCTCCTGGTGAATCGTTTCCCGAGGAAGAGCCCGCTGGATCTCCTGGGCGAAGCAGCTTGAAATGAATTAAGGCGAAAGTGGGAGTTGGCAGCCACTGGTGTTTTGCGGGGCTGCGTGGGGCTTTCTGTGGCCGGAGAAGGCGCTGGGTGGGTTTTGCCCAGGGACTGTTACAGCACGTACGAGTCCTGCGCATCC
>NW_009593358.1:1029-1276 GCF_000690535.1 Cariama cristata
GGCCCCAGGGGAAGCCCCCTTTGGCCGCGGCCGCCTCTCCGTTCTTGCTTTTTGCACAGATTTTTTTGAGAAAGCGCTTCGGACGGCCCCAAAATCCCCGGCCCGCAGCTTGACTGTTCCTCGTTAGTGACTTTATTGCTGAATAATTTACAGAATGGGGCCTTGCCAGTTTTCATACGGGAAGCATTTCAAGTATGCAAACCAGATTTGATGCCTTCCTGGCGCAGCTGCTGGCCGGGCCGGGGGG
>NW_009593358.1:1373-1651 GCF_000690535.1 Cariama cristata
AAAAGCCCCTCTCTTTCATGCCCAACTGGCACCCCCCAGGCTGGCAGGTACACGGTGGCACTGGGGAAAGGACCCAACCGCAGTAGCTTGGAGAAGGGGGCTTTTTTTTTTTATTTCTATTTTATTTCTCCGATCACCCTAACATGCATGCTGAGGGATGTATTTTTTTTTTTCTTCCCACGTTCAAGGGCATGGTGCAAACCCAAGAAACCAATAAGCCCCTTTGGATGAGTAGGGGGTTTTCTCCACGCGGTCTCAAAGCTGGGGGGGGGGAGGTA
>NW_009593358.1:1702-2023 GCF_000690535.1 Cariama cristata
GGCTCGTACGGAGGATCGCAGGGGTGCGCACACGGCCAAAACGTCTTTTGCAGGAAGAGGATGACGAGGGGAGACCTGGGCGATGGGTGCGATGTGGAAATGGCAGAAAAGCGCTGGAGTGGAGTAAGCGATGGGTGCAGCGATAGGCAACGCGGTTGCCGGAGCTCTTCTCTGGTGCCCGCTGCAGTGGGGACCCGTGCTGGGCTGTGCCGGGATGCCCCCGCGACGCAGCTGCTTTGAGGGGTGTAAGGTCGCCAGGCGTAAATCCGAAACCTTTGAGGTTCAGGTCCGCAGGTTGAAAACGTCCTCGTCCCCTTTCTG
>NW_009593359.1:0-234 GCF_000690535.1 Cariama cristata
ACGCCGCCGAAAAGCCGGGTCCAACGGCTCCGACGGCGCGTCCCCGTGGATTGCCGTATAAATGCGAGGAGTGCGGCAAGAGTTTTCGCCGTAACAAGGAGCTGGTGACCCACCAACGGTTGCACACCGGTCGCTTGCCCTTCCAATGCGGTCACTGCGGGAAGAGCTTCAGTTGGAGTTCCCATTTTGACAGCCAACAACGCGGCCATACCGGTGAAAAGACCTAACAGTGCC
>NW_009593359.1:668-1312 GCF_000690535.1 Cariama cristata
AGTTCCCATTTTGACCGCCACCAACGCGTCCATACCGGTGAGAAGCCCTACCAGTGCCCCGAATGCGGTAAGCGTTTTAGCCGTAGCTCCCACCTCTACCGCCACCAACGTACCCACGCCGGCGGTCGCTCTTACATCTGCACCTATTGCGGGCGGAGTTTTGGTAGCACCCTTCATTTTGACCGGCACCAACGCACCCACACCGGCCAACGACCCTACAAGTGCACCCTGTGCCGGAAAAGTTTTGGCGATGGGCCGGCGTTGGTCAAACATCAACGCCTTCATCTGGGTGATGGTCCTTTCCGTTGCGAAGAATGCGGTAAAGCCTTCGGCGCCCGTGCCCAATACGCTCGGCATCGGCGTAGCCTCCATGGCGGTGGCGAGAAACCGTACCGTTGCGGTGATTGTGGGAAGAGTTTTTCCTGGAGCTCCCATTGGGAACGACACCAGCGTATCCATACCGGCGAACGACCCTACCAATGCGGGGACTGCGGCAAACGTTTCGGCCGGACCTCCCATCTCTACCGAAAAAAAAAGCAACCCCACATCTGTGCCGATTGCGGGAAAAGCTTCAACAGCACCCTACACTTCCATAAGCACCAACGGGCTCACGCTGGTCCCCGGCACGCCTGTCCCGATTGCGG
>NW_009593359.1:1591-2267 GCF_000690535.1 Cariama cristata
TGCGTGCGCGGGTGATGGTTACTCCCAAGCCGGTGAGGTCCCCTGGTGGCACCAGCCCCGGCCCCGAGGACGTAGTTTTTGTAGGGTAGAGTAGGAAGGTAGGGTAGATGGGGGAGGATGGAGATGGGGCTGGGGGGCCCAGTGGGAATTGGGGGGGTCCCCTCCAAAAAAATCAGACCTAATCCTGCCGACGGACATCAGGACATCCCAACCGTGCTCCTTCTCCACGCATAGTCCAGGAGAAACCACCTCCATGGGTGTTGGGGAGATGGTGCCGAGCGGCTGGGGAGGTGCGGGAAGGGGAATGGGGTTAGGGGTGCGGGAGATGCCAGCGGCTCCTTGCCAAACACCCCAAAATATCTGGGGTGGCTTCATCCCTTGACCATCCCACCTTCCCCGTGCCGCCAGCCTTGAGCAACACCCTGAGCCCTCCCAGCCGCGCTCAGGGGCGGGATGATGCCATCTACCAAATGACGCCGTTTGGGGCAAAATGTCCCAATTTGATGGCTTTGTTTGTAAGAAATGAGCCCAGGTGTTCAGCCCCGGTGGTTCCCTGCCGTGCGCCACCGTTTGGCTGCTGGCGCTGTTTCGGCACGGACCCGGCGTGAGTGGTTTCTTTGACGTATTTATTGTATTTATTCAGCGGGAACCCACCTGCGGTTGGAGGAACCCAACG
>NW_009593359.1:2594-2902 GCF_000690535.1 Cariama cristata
GGGGGTTTCCTGGCGTTTTTGGGGTGGTGGCCATGCCGGCTGCCTGGTCCGTCTCTTCCCAAGCTGAGCAGGAGCTGTGTTTGTATTGTGAATAAAAATAGAGTAGCGCAAAACCCGGCGGTGGCTTCTGCTTCTCCTTGGAGGAGCTGCGAATCCCAGCTCTTCCCGTGCGGAAAACCAGAGGGTTTTGGGGTCACCTTGGGGGGTGGGGTGTCCAACAAAACATCTCCCCCCCCCATCCTGGGGAAATCCTTCTGCCTTCACTGGATCCAGGAGGATCTGCCCCGAGGGCAGCCCCCCCCCCCCCC
>NW_009593360.1:0-8634 GCF_000690535.1 Cariama cristata
TGTTGTGACCCAAGTGCAGGACTCGGCACCTCACCTTGTTGAATTTCATACAATTAGCCTCGACCCATCGACCCAGCCTGTCCAGATCCCTCTGCAGAGCCTTCCGTGCCTCCCGCAGGTCAACACACCCACCCAACTTGGTGTCGTCCTTGTCCCCCGCAGTGAGATGGGATAGCAGCACTCTCCTCTCCCCGCACCCCAGCACGTTCCTTCTGGCTGCAGAGCCATGCAGGACCAGCACAGGAGTCCCACTGCCTGCACTGCTGCCTGTTTGGGCTGCCTTGCTCTAATGTCAAGGCCAGTATGCTGTCTGCAACAAGCCACAGATCTCTGAGCCAAGCTCCAAGCCAAGCCGGCACAGCAGGTGAAGGAGGGAGCCCCACTTGCCGTGCCACGCCAGGTTGTGCAGTGGGAGGCAGATTTCAAGGCAGGTTAACGAAGAATCGGCCAGAGTCTTTCTTTGAGGGTTGTCGAAGTTTTCACAACCTTGAATGAACAAGTGTGCGGCTTCTTAAAGCATTAGCCGGGCACTTCTCTCATCCCCAGCACCTCCTTGGGGACACAGCCCAATGGCACCTTGGGGTGTGCCCAAGGAGATGCTGGCAACAGGGGGATCCGGCATCCATACAGAACCTAAACTTTACCTTTCCTCCTCCTTGCATGTGCCAAGGATAAGTCGGACCCACAGCAGCACTGAGATGTTTAAGGGACAAACTCTTGGCTGGGGAGGGACGTGGGCTTCCTGGGGAGGGATGCTGTGCAGCCTTCGGCCTGCTCTCAGAGGGCTCCTCTGTGCAGCTGGCATTGTCCCGAGGCCGTGCTTTGGTGAGTGGGAAAGCCTGGGCAGCTGCTGGGCTTACAGGGAGACATGAAAAGGACCCCATAGTAAGACAGAAGGACTCCAGCCTCCCCTGCAGAGCTCCTGGGGCAGCAGAACCCTCAGGACCTCCCCAGTGGGTGCACACGAAGGGGTCGTGTCCTTCAGCTGGAAGGAAACAAGACAATTAGTGAAAGGAGGCTGCCCGCACTGCAGACCTTTACATTACAGACAACATTGCCACCATGATGAGCTGCAGAACAAATGAGGCTGCCTCTGGGAGCTGGGAAACGGGAAGGAGGGACCCGGCTTTAGCTGGGGGCCAGGGCAAGGGGTGCAGGTTTGCAAGGATGGGTGCAGAGAAGAGCCCAGGGCAGCGCTGGGCTGAGGGCAGGGCTGGTCCTGCTCTGTGCCCATCTTGGGGCACAGGCAAGTGTCCCTTAATGTCCTTAACATCCTCCAGCTTGCTGTCCTGCCTTCCCCAACCCACGCAGATGGCTGCCCCTGCCTGCCCCGCTGCCTGTGCCAGCCCACAGCTGAAGGTAGTGTTTCTGAGCCTTGCCTGGCATTAAAAGGAGGGTCAGAAATAGCTGCCCAAATGCTGCGATGAGGCAAGAGCCACAGCAACACGTGTCCCCGGGCATCTTGCCTCAGCGGGAGACTTCCCTTCCCGTCCCCTGGGGCTGGGTTGCAGCTGTCCTGGTCAGGGGCAGTGGCGTCCCTCCTTGGAGCTGGGGTTCAAGCCTCAATGAATCAATTCCTCCATATGCTGTGCTTTAATCCCAGGGGCTGGAGAAGCCTCATGTGGGTCTGTGAAGCTCACAGTTTAGGTCTGTGCTGCTCTCAGGGTGAATAGCAGCTCAGGGTGCTCCCATGGGGGCTCCCATAGGTGCCTAGCGAGCAGCCTGCAGCGGAGCTTCACGGCTGCGCCTGCTCCAGACTTGCCACCAGGCTGGCGGCCCTGGGCATCTCTCAAGGCATGGCCCCCTTGCGAGTCCCCGAAGTGGGAGGGCTCTGAGATGGTGCCCTTCAGCCTCTCCTTTGCTTGATGTTTTAGTGGGAAGCTGGTGTCTCCAAAGTGGAAAAATTTCAAGGGGCTGCGGCTGCTTTGCCGGGATAAAATTCGTCTCAACAACGCTATCTGGAGAGCGTGGTACATCCAGTGTGAGTACAGGGCCAGATCCCACTCCGTCTGCCAAGTGCTGGGCAATGCTGGGTGGGATGAGGCTGGCATGGGGGCAGCGATGTACAGGTATGCAGGCACCCTCGCCTGCCCAGGGATGGAGCCATGGGTAAAGCCAGCTGTGTTTTCCCCTGTGTAGATGTGGAGCGGAGGAAGAACCCTGTGTGCGGCTTCATCACCCCGCTGGAGGGGTCAGAGGCTGATGAGCACCGAAAACCAGAGGTAGGGCATGGTCCCTCACAGCTCTCTGGGCCAAGGGCAGG
Source organism: Cariama cristata (assembly GCF_000690535.1). Classification (NCBI taxonomy): domain Eukaryota; kingdom Metazoa; phylum Chordata; class Aves; order Cariamiformes; family Cariamidae; genus Cariama; species Cariama cristata. Next base: position 2,264 of record NW_009593360.1, read on the forward strand.
TCTGGGTGGCCCAAGCGGGAGCTGGGGACACACAGGGGGCATTGCTCATTGTATTTCATAGATTTGCTGGGAAAAGTGTTTCTGACTCGGCACAAGGAAACCAGCCCCAGCTGCAGGGTGCTGGGGCTAGGGGGCTCAACTGTGACCCCTTGTCCTGCCATCCCCCCCAGGCTGTTGTGCTGGAGGGCAACTACTGGAAACGCCGCATCGAGGTGGTGATGAGGGAGTACCACAAGTGGAGGATCTACTACAAGAAGCGGGTGAGTGGCTGTGCCCATGCTGCTGCTGTTCTGTGGCAGTGCCAGCAGTGGGACGGGACATCAGCGTGCCTGACCAGGAGCTGGGCATGGCACTTGCCAGTGTGGGATGGGGATGGTGGCTCAGTGGGGACCCTGTCCCCAGCTGCCCATGGTGCTGTGGTGAGCTCCGGCAGCCCGACCTGGGCTGACTGTCCCCTGCCTGGTGCACGATCCGAGGCTGGGCTTGGCAGCGCACCCAAAGCACATGTGTTGGGGTGGGTCAAGCAGGGCCATGGCTCACCCACAGTGCTCTGGCTGGGCTGGGATTTGCTGGCATGGCGCTGGCAGCCATGTCTCACCCCAGCAGCACGTACTGCCGGGCAGGCCAGGTGGCTCTGCGTCACTCTGGATGCCCGCTCTCAGGCATGTTGGCACCACGACCTTGACTGCCCGCCACGTGAGGTGGAGCATGGTCCAGCCTCCTCCCCAGCTGCTTGCTTGGGACCAATAAAGGCCAGAGGTGCCACAGGCAAGCAGGGTGCTGGCAGCCTTACAGCACCCCACACCACTGGTCCCACCACTGCAGTGGTGGCTCAGCCCAAATCCTGTAGAGTTAAGGCAGATGTGACCTCATGGAGGCCACGCTAAGACCCCCAGGGACCCCCCTCCCGAGTGCTGCCCCCCTCTGCCCTGTGCCCACCCTGGCTGGGGTGTGACACAGGCTGTCTTCTTCCAGCTCCGAAAGTCCACCCGGGAGGAAGAGCTTTCCAGTCCAAAGCGGGTGAGTCCGCTGGGGAAGGGTGGGGAGGTGGGAAAAGCGGGGCACAATGCGGATCTCTGCACTGGGCAGCTTGGGAGAAGGGCGGATGGAAGCCCCAAGACGTGACAAGCCCAATGGGATGGGATGCCAAGCACTTGGGATGCTGAATTCACCCTTCTGGAAGCACCAACATGCCAGCTGTGAAACTTTGGAGTGATAATTGCTGCGGGGAGCATGGGAGCTGCCAGGGAGAACAGCTGGGGAACCAGGCATGGACCCCAACAACAACAGCTTCCCACCTGGCTCCTTTGCTCCATCTCGTGCAGGGTGAGGATGTCTGGAGGCCGACGGAGAAATGGTGCAACCAGCTCTTCTGCAATGTGGTGCCCATGCTGCTTGGGGATGAGGAAGAGGAGCCGAGGGATAGGCAGCACTTCGACTTGGACACCTTCCTTTCGGACATCTCTGACACTCTCTTTACCATGACACAGATGCCCAACGCCCACCAGGCACTCCCCGAGGATGGTAGGTGCCCCAGACCATGCTTTAGCAGGATGTGAAAGAGATTAAGGCAGGCAGCACACACCATAGCATCTTGCTGCCTCTTGGCTTAACTCCCGAGAGCTGCCACCTGTGTCCTTTGGGCAGACAGGATCCCCTGGCATCCATCCTGCTGGGGCAGGAGGAAGGGATGCTCTGCCCAAACACTCTCACTTTCTTTGGGCAGGATGGGAGCATCCCCTCCTCTGCTGGTTCCCTACAGACCAGCCTGGGTGGTCCCAGGTGGGATGGGCTGAGCTGCCCAAGGAACGCTAGCCCCGTGAACAACCTTGGACCAGACCTCAGGGCAGGGCTGCCAGCCCTGGATAAACAGCGAGCTAGTCCTGCCTTCCATGGCCACATTTTGCTGTCCCTGCCTGGCCAGGTCCCTGGAGCCCTTGCAGCACTAGGCAGGTCCTGTGCCAAGGATCAGCCTTTCTCTGGGGTTCTTGGGTACTGGATGAGGTCCCAGAGGTGCTAGTGGGGACGGGATGGCCCTGGGTCTCCACAGGGTGGGCACACGTTTCACTGTCCATGCACAGCTGCAGGGCAGGGTGCAGCGACACAGGGTGACTCTGGGGTGCCATGGATGGGTGGCAGTCAGGCAGGTGTGAGGGCAGCGCTGGGAGCAGCCCTGAAGGGGGGTCTTGGGGGTGCAGTGGCTGGGCCCCAATGTTGCAGCCCTGCCTTCTTCCAGCATATGTTGGGAATGCTGACATGATACAGCCGGACTTGGCACCCCTGCAGCCCAGCCTGGATGATATGGAGATCTCAGGTAAGAGCCAGCCTGGACGCGGTACCACATCCTACACAGCCCAGCATACCCTGCACCCCATGGCAGCCCAAAATGGGGGGATCAGAGGTTTGGCCAGGCAGCAGCAGGAGCTGATGAGGCAACCAGAACACACTGGCATGGAAAAAGCAGCACGCATGGGTCAGGGTGCTGCGGCAGACTGCTGGACAGGGGCTTGGCATGCCTGCCTGCACCCCTGGCAGAGCCATAGCAGGTCAGGAAGGGCCTGGCCAGGAGCTGTGGGAGGGGACTTCTACAAAGAGAGGGTCTTTCCAGGAGTGCCAAACCACCTCGTTTTGGCTCCAGTCAAAGGACAATTATCCCCCACAAGAAAGAGGAAACCTCTAAAGAGCAGGTTCTGTGCTGCCGTGTCCCCCTCCTCACCCCACTCCCCAACCAGCCCCAGGCTGAGCAGCCTGTGGGGCTGGCTCAGACCTGAGACCCCATACTGGGCTGTGCTACATCCCGTGGGGACAAGTCACTGTCCCTGCCAGGCTGGCCCCGTGACAAACCTGGCACCGGTGTCCAGCTGGGGCTAGGGGGCTGTCAAGCGGAACGCTGGGAAGCGGGCAAAGGCAGTCTCCTCCCGTCGGGCTGCCACCGGCGCTACCACACAGGCTCTGAGCCTTGAGTGTCCGTGAGCACCATGGAGCCAGGTGGGACACGTCCTGGTCCCAGCTGTGCAGTGTAGTGTCCCCATATGCCAGGGCAAGGCACCACTGGTGCACGCTGCTCCGAGGACCAGCTCTGCCCTCAAACATGCCAGAGCTGGTGGCCTGAGCCCACTTTGCAGGGTGGGAGCTGGTGTGGGTTGGTGGCTGCAGCCCTCCCAGGTAGCTGGCGGCACCAGGCAGCACCATCATCTCCAGATCCCTCTGCACATCTGTGAGCACCCTGGAGACCACGACTGGTCTCCACTTCCTTTGGCAGGAGGAAATGAGGGTGCTTGCGCCATATGACTGGGGGGTGATGCAAGACCAGATGCTGGCAGGGAGCAGGCTGGGGCACTCTGATGTGCCAGGGCAGGCAGTGCGATGTCCCAGGGGTGGATGGGGTGGGAAGGCTCTTGCCAGCTCTCCTTGCCTCATTCCTTCCAGAGGTGCCATCAGGGTGAGCCGTGCTGGGAAGTGGGTCTGGCCCCACTGCTGGCCCTTTGCCTCCTGTCCCCAGGTGCCCCATGTGGGTATCAATCGCTGGGAGGTGGGACATCTCCAAATGGGTCAAACTGACACTTGACAAGTGTCCCTTCCCCCGAGAGGTTCTGCATGGTGCTGGAAAGCCATACCAACCCCTTTCAAGCAGCACCTTGCTGCAATGGTGTCACAGCAGCAGCCCCAGCACCTCTCTTTGTGGGCCCAGCTGCCATTAGTGCTGCCGGCGTGGCATGGCCTCGTGCTCAGCAGGAGATGGCAAGGGGCACAGCGGTGCTAATCTGAACCAGTATATTTCTATGAGCAGCCAAGTTGTCTTTCTTTTCCTGGGGAAAAGGCCTGAATTTTGCTCCATGGTGCTGCCTGGGAATGGGACGGGACTTACTGCAAGCCACTACATTGCAGGAAAGCATCCCTTCCTGTTCTGCCCCAGGCCAGTGGCTTCGCATGGGGGCACTGCTGGGGCTGGGAAGGGTCCCAAGTTAGGGACAGCATCCCAGGTGTGACTTGTTGTCTGCCCAGGCACGGGCTACTGAGCATGGCGGGAGAGAGGTTTGTGTGCCCTGGATCCTGCGGGGTGCTCAGAGACTCATGGGTGGGAGTTTTGTCCTGGATGGGATGCTGCGGGGAGCAGCTCACCCCAATGATGGGAGGTTACAGTCCCACGACAGCCGAGCGCTGCGTGTGAACGATGTGCGTGCTGGTGGGATGTGGGTGTGTGCTGGGTGGCGAGGGTGTGCAAGGCAGAGGTGTAGAGGTGTGCGCACACCGTGCAATGGGCAGTGCCGGAGGTGTGTGCTCACAAGGCCGTGGGAGGAGTGGGGAGAGGAGATGATGGATGAATGCTGGGTGCTCGGTGCCAAAGCTGTGGGTGCCAGCCAACCCAATTATCTCCCCAAGGCCACTTTTCTAGCAGGGAGTGCTATGGTTTTTGTGGCTTGGGAGCAGGGATCCCCCGCAGCAGCCTCGTGCAGAGCACAGCGGTGCAAGCTTGCGGGGTGGGCACCATGATGGCTGGCACAGGGCTCCCGCAGGGTCACAGGGCTGTCACTGTGTCTGGGGGCTGTGCCAGAGCTCAGCGCCTGTCAGTCAGTGCGTGCAAGCCAATCCCCAAATGAGGAAGCACCTCGTGTCTGCGGTGGGTGCCGGAGCGCGGCGTGGGGCAGATGGAGAAGTCTTGATGGCAGAGGCAAGGGAGCAGCCTGGCCCCGTGCCTTGCTGGCACTGCGCTCCAGGTAGGACCCGTGCTGGGCACTGGGGCACTGGGGTCTGGGCTGGCCATCCCGCAGAGTGGCATCACCCCACTGCGCTGCAGGGCTCTCCCAGAGCCTGGGGCCAATGCTGGAGGGTCCTTGATTTGGGAATAGGCTCTGTAGCCCCGATCCCATTGGAAAGCTGTCTCGGGTTTGAATGGGATGCCAAAGGTGTGGTGTGCCAACCGCATGGGCTCTTCTCCCTTGAGGAGCAACATGCCCTGGCCAGGCTGTGCTGCCTGGGAGCAGGTCAGGGCGGTGCGACGGTGGAGACGAGCATGGGCAAGAGCAGTGGGATGGGGAAGGGGCAGGAGAAAGGGAGGACAGGGCTCCCAGGGGCTGCCAACCACCTTCCATCCCTGCAGCACAGCGAGGGGCACAAGAGGAATTGAATCTGCAGAACTGGGCACCAGAAATGCCTATAAATACTCGCAGAGCTTCAGTGCCAGTGGCAGGGGACAGCTTGGTGTGGGCACAGCAGAGGGCTGCGGGCAGCACGGAGCTGGGTGCTGCACCCCAGGGAGGCTGAGACCCTGCTTGGCAGCACCGTGGCCCACACCAAGTGCACATGGAGGGGCAGGGGTGGCTCTGCCATGCTCCTGGGCATTCACCGTGTCCTTGGCAGGGGGAAGGGGCAGTCTGAGGGCTGAGTGGGGCAGCTTAGCAGCGGCACTGCCCCATCTCACACCGGTGTTACCCTCCGCTGCCAGCACATGCCACTGCCAGAATCATCACCCTGCTCAGCCCCATGGCATCCCACTCTGCTTACACATTTGCTCCTCTGGTGTAGATTCAAAAAGGTCTCAGGCCTTTGCAAGCCTCAGCCAGCGCACCCTGGGTGCTGGAGCCTATGCCACAGCCTGGAGGGAGAGCGAAGTCCTTGCAGCCCTGCTGGTACCCGGGGCATGGCTGCACGTGCCAGGCAGGCAGAGCCAGCAGGATTGGGGGCGGGGCTGGCCTCTGCCGCCAGCAGCACCAGTCCTGGAGGCAGTGATGCTCGTGCCAGTCAAGGGGTTGGGAGCATGGCCGGGTGCTCCCCAGAGGGGATGCAAGCGCTTGTGTCCAGGGGCAGCTGCTCAGGCACAGAGCCTGTGCCAGGGGTGGTCAGGCAGCTGCCTGCAAGCTCAGCCAGCACTCCTGCTCAATCCTACAGGGGATCATCCAGCAGCCCCATCCCTGCCCCACAGTCATCCTCTCCCGGGAAAACCCTCCTGGTGGCAACGCCCGAGCCAGTGCTGGCACAGGCAGCGGCAGTGCTGGCACGAAGCCGAGGCATGCGTGGGGCTGATGTGCTCAGGGAGCTCATTTCACTGGGGAGGCGGCTACCCGAAGTGTCGGGCCAGCCCTCTGTGCCACAGCATCTGGGCCTGCAGAAGGAGCAGGGTTGTGGGAAGGGGAGAGGAAGGGTGAGGGAGTCATGGCAGGGTCACGGGGCTCGGCTTCGGGAAGGCCATGGCATGGGGTTAGCCGCAGGCTGCACGCATGGCAGCGCCGGGGCAGGGAGGCAAGCACTCACCATGAGTCCAGGGAACCGTCTCCTGAGGCTTGGGGATGCTGTGACCCTCTCCTCTGAGCCCCCCCACTGTGGCTGCCCTGTGGCTTGGGTGTCGTGGTCCCTGGCTCAGCTACACAACC
>NW_009593361.1:0-15951 GCF_000690535.1 Cariama cristata
TATATTATGTATGCTATGTCCTGCTACAACTAGAAAAACAAATTGACTACCATTGTCATACCAAAAATATATTTCTCAAGATACATTTCTATTGTCAGTCTACTGAATTTTTCTGTGTGAAATGTACGCCAATGTTTGTGTTTTTACTTATATACATATATTTGTATTTTCACATTTGGTATATTTTTACATGTATTTATTATACCCTAACATTCTATGTATGCACAATGAGTTGTGATTTCATATTTGTAAATGATTGATGTTAAGGCTTTTCTGAAGTAACTTTTTACATGTTTCTTCCAGAAAATTTGATGAGACAACTTTTTTACCCTTGCTACTTTTCCAGTAATAGAGTTTGTAAATTTTTATATCTATCTTGCTTTATATGCTTTTTAACAGTAGTTTGAAATACAAACATTCCATTATATAAATATGAGAGTTTAGTATAAGCATCTTTCTTTTCTTTACCTGTGCTATTTGCTTATATTGATTTTTACTGCACGATATGTTTCTGTTCAGTTATTATTTTTTTCTTGACTGCCTCATGGCTTATACAGGTATCACATTTTATTGGAGTGGCTTTCAGATTATTGGTGTGAAAGACTTATGGGATTTGCTCATAAATGTCTGTCCTTTCCGGAGTCTCTTGTACTTTCCTCTTTATTGCAAGTCTGGCTGTGCCTCCAGACCATATGTTCTGAGACCCTTCTTCAAATTATTTTTTTTTTTTTTTATTAAGACAAATCTCATTACTCTTCTCTTTTCACTTATTCTTATTGTCCGTTTTTTCTGGAAACTCACTTCACTGACAAATTGTCACAGACCTGAAAGGCAAACAAATTAGTACTTGTGTAATATTTTAAGAAGGTCTGTAATGATATCCAAGGGAAAAACAGAAGCCCCCTCCGTAGTTTTACTCATCTCCTTTAATAAATGGTTTCAGTTCAGGTGTAGTTTTTATGTATATTGAAGAACCTTTTAATATAATTTACACAACTCTTGAACAGTTCCTCTTCTTCACCTCAGAATAAATTCAGTGAAACACTTGAGGATGCTTTTCAGTGTTAACAATACTTTATGATGGATAATATTTTTATATCCCAGGTTTGGATCTTCTGTTTAAAGATAAGTGAAATCTAAGTAGTGAGAGACTAAGATGAAATGCTAACTTTATAATCTGTAACAGCAATATTCTACCCACAGCACACATAGATCAATTTATGGCACGAGGGCAGAAATGGCTTTGGTTCATAAGTTACTAGTGGGGGTTTTGTAGCACCTTTTGTACCATATGAGCTACTGGCTCAGTACAATCACCAGAAGGCAGGAAGTTTGCTTTTGTGAATAAATCTTTCTGAAAATACAATTAAGACCACAATTCTCCTAATGTTTGAAGCTATGACTGAAGGTTGGACAGCTTAAAGGGATATAGGTTCCTTGGTGCAAGGACAGAATTTTGCAGATGATGACTTAAGTGAGCCAAAAAGTCACTAATCCTTTGGACAGAGACAATGAAGAGAGGGGACAAAGAGTAGAAGTATTGCAATGCTTTGGCTAGTGAGAAGCATCTGAGGGTCCTTCAGACCCTTATGTATCTAAAAGCCCTTCAGGCACCTCCATCCTCTGAGCAAAGATTTCCTGGCAGCTTCATCTGACAGGCACCTCAGTCCAGACCTTGCTGCATACTGATTACAAGGAACATAAACACATACGGTACTGTAACTGTATAAGGATACGATTGCATTCCCTGAAATGCAAGAGCAGAGAAAGAGGCTTGCCATGCAGAGTTTCTGTAAGCTGCCTTGCTAGCAAACAGCAGTGTGAGAAAGAAAATGAAATTATGCATTAAGCAGGGATCACTCTACTCACACTGAGCTGAGGTACAAATAAGTATGGCTTTTTGTATGGTAACTTATATAAACACAAGTAAATTTACATTCATGTTGATTTCAATAGTGTTATATATGAAACAGTCTAACACAAAAATAAGTCCCCAAAAAAGCCCAAACCCAAAGAAATCAAGCATGAATTAGCATTATGTAAGATTCATAGCTTGTAGATGAAAAAAATAGCACATAAACTAAATCCATACACAGCTATAACTCCTTTAAAGTCTGACATTTTCAGCGACAATGTGACATAAAATCTCATGCCACTTATTTATAGTCTTTTTTTCCAAAGTTTCGCATTATAGTATATGCTAACAATATATTTAATATTTTTATTCAGTCACATAAAATGGGCACATACTCTGATATATTAGGGGAACCTTGTTCTCATGCATATTTTCTGTTTTTTCTTTTTTCATATAGTTATCATTTATTTTTCCAAACTGAAAGTAAAACCAGAGCAGTTTTTGATTTATGATTTGAAATCAATCATTGAAACTAAAACTACTTAAATCTCCATTTTTTATAAAAAACCCTGAAACTGGATTTTTGCATTAAAAAGGAAAATATACTTTCAAAAACTGAAGCCAAGGGAGTCATGCAGTCATACATCCATTTTTATTTTCCTTTTTTTTGTTTAATAGCAGTTTCATAGTTCTCCATTCAAGAAACCTAACAAAGGCTTGGATGGATGTGAAGTAATTTTATGACAAAAATTTTGTAAGACTTTACACTAGTAATTGTGATGTCTAACTACTGTATATTAACTAAACAGGCAAAGGGATCAAAGTGATCAAAGTGAAATAGCTGCATTAAGGCATATTCGCTACAAACTCCTTCCCACCTTCTCTTCCCTCCTACCTTTCACACCTGGGAAAAAGGCTTGTGATTGCATCAGTATCTCTGCATAGACACACACATGTACAGATATGGGCACATACAAACGCGCGCACACACACACACACACATATATTTTCCTGCATCTCATGGTTCTGAGAATAAATTAGAGAATGTGAACTGAGCACCACTGTTAAAGTAACGTGAGTCTCAGTTTACAGGCAGCCTGAAACATCAGTTATAAATATTAATTATTCCATTCATCTAAATGAGGTACAAATGTCTAGAAGGATCGACCCCTGATCAAATTGTAGCTACCCTTGGATGATTTTGTGGGACTCCAAGGTCTGTCTCAAGTTTTCTTTTCTAGATAGACAGTACAATCAAAAAATTTATTTGAATTATATATTTCTTTACAAATAAAAAGTTTGTGTTGAACACATTTTGGAACAGGACCATGGGGTAGAGATTTTTCTTGTAGCACTAGAAGTTAGCAGGGATACAAATGACATTTCTTTTGCACTAACCTTCAACGGTCTCTGACAGAACTGCTTTTCTCTGCTCCTAATTTCTGACTGCGAAAGTGATCTGGATGGAACCCAGCTAGTTTAGACTTAATCTGAACAAAATGTTATGATGAAGACTGGTAGATGGAGGAACACAAAAACATGTGGCTGAGTCTTCACTTACACGTATTCTAAAGACATGTAAATTGTAGCTATTCAGACGAGTACAAGAGGAGAAGCAAATTTATCTGTTCTGACTGCTGATTAATCTGTTAGCAATCTTAAATTATGTCTACATTAACAAATAGCATGGATCAATAAATCTGTAGAGGAAAACTGCTGATGCAAAATACCTGATTCATGTGCTATACATATTTCAAGACTTGTTGGCTTAACTTTTTTTTTTTTTTTAAATGCTTTGGACTACCGCTAGCCTGGTCCCATGGTCTAAATGCCCATTTGAGGCAAGAGTGCATTTGGCAGAGTCCTGGAGTTCATTTTCCAGCTTAGTTTCACCCTGAAGTAATCATATTCTATACCGTGAGATTATGCCACAATGTGAACCATGGCACAGCAAATGGAAAGAAATGGGATATTCACTTCACTAGAGCTCTCCCAAACCCAGCTGAAGCACTAATGCATGCACATCCTGAGAGCCTAACAAGGCTTGGCAGAACTGCTCCATCCTTGTGTTCTGCCAGTGGCAATCTTTGATTGGACAACAGGGTATTGTCACTCTCTGTCTTTTGGCATGGTAGTGCCTCTCTCTGCAATCTGAATTACAGATGATAGGGCCATAAATTGCATGGAGATAAACTTGTTCTATCAATAAATATCATTTAAGACGGGAACATTCACACCATGGATAGACACTTGGGATCTAACTGCATCTAGCTGATATTTAATATCAACTATAAATAGTTAAGTCCTATGTTAATCACATTTAATTCCTAACTTTTGCGTACAGGTAGATTTTAGCCTTAGGTCTTACTGTTCAGTTTGGTCCAAAATCTTTCAAGCTGACTGAACAAAACTATTTGTCCAAAATTAAATAAATATGAACAAATGAGAAACAGCGATATCAACAACAGCTCTGTCAGATCTTGTAATAAATTATTTTGCAAATAATTGTTTCACATATAACAACTCATTTATAGGAACGGAAAGATCCAGCATATTTTAAATTAATAATACTAAATCCCTAGGAAGAGATTTTTCATCAAAAGTATTTATACAGACAATATGATACTAGAAGTTAATAATAAACATTCCATCTAACAATGAAATCACTTCACCATCTTGGCTAAAATTTTCTAAAGACCTTAACTGGCATTTGGAACACCAATTTGAGATCATTAAAAAAATTCTGATTTTCAAAAAGTGTTCAGTACCATGCAAAATTAAGCTATTTGTAAGGCAACTCTGAATGAGAATCCAAAGTTGGAATTCTAAGCAGTTTATAAATCTGTGGATCTTGCAAAAAAATGCTGAATTTCAAATTGAAACCACATGAAGAAAGAAATTTTTTTTTTTAAAACTCACAGAGTGAAATATTAGAAATGTAGACACTAAATTGTTCTGATTAGACACATCAAAGGGAATCTTGTTATTTCCTATTTACATTAGCTCTGCTCAGATGGCTGCTGCATGTCATGTAGATATGCATCTTCCTACTCCCTCTTTCACAATAAATTGCCTAGATTTTCCTTCCCTGTAAAAGTGACAGTGCCATAAGGAACTCCTGAAACTCTGAGGTAGGTTATAATCAAAGTTTTACTGGAAACTGTGTTTGGGGTTTTTTCTCCTGTTCCTTCTCAATATACATACAACGGTATTTGTTTATAAAATGGGTTTGCTTAGTGAGAGGAACTTCCAGATCCAATTTAGAGGAAGAATTTTGGAACTGTTTTCATGAAAGGTACAATTTACTCTAGATAAAGTACTCAAATAAATGCTTAAATCTTACAGAGACTCTCCTTATAGGGACCAGATCTTCCTGGAAACGACGCATAGGCACAGGGAAAATAAGGAGGTGATAGGTGACAGCCAACATGGCTTCACTAAGGGCAAATCATACCTGATAAATTCGGTGGCCTTCTATGATGGGATTACAACATTGGTGGATATGGAAAGAGAGACTGACATCATCTACCTGGACTTGTGCAAAGCATTGGACACTGTCTTGCATCACATCTTTGTCTCTAAATTGGAGAGACATGGATTTGACGGGTGGACCACGCAGTGGATAAGGAATTGGCTGGCAGGTTGCACTCAAACAGTTGTGGTCAACGGCTCAATGTCCAAGAGGAGACTGGTGACGAGTGGCATTCCTCAGGGCTTGGTATTGGGACCGGTGCTGTTTAACTTCTTTGTCGGCAACACAGGCAGCGGGATTGAGTGCACCCTCAGCAAGTCTGCCAATGATGCCAAACTGTGTGGTGCTGTCAACACACTGGAGGGAAAGGACGCCATCCAGAGAGACCTTAACAGGCTTGAGAGGTGGGCCTGTGAAAACCTCATGAAGTTCAACAAGGCCAAGTACAAGGTCCTGCACCTGGGTGGGGGCAATCCCAAGAACAAATACAGGCTGGGTGGAGAATGGATTGAGAGCAGTCCTGAGGAGGACTTGGGGGTGTTGGTTGACAAGAACCTCAACATGACCTGGCAATGTGCACCTGCAGCCCAGAAAGCCAATCGTATCCTGGGCTTCATCAAAAGAAGCATGACCAGCAGGTCGAGGGAGACAATTCTCCCCCTCTAGTCCGCTCTTCTGAGACCCCAACTGGAGTACTGTGTTCAGCTCTGGGGCCCCCAACACAACAAGGACATGGATCTGTTAGAGCAAGTCCAGAGGAGTGCCAAGAAGATGATCAGAGGGCTGGAGCACCTCTTCTATGAAGATAGGCTGAGAGAGTTGGGGTCATTCAGCCTGGAGAAGAGAAGGCTCTGGGGAGACCTTAGAGCAGTCTTCCAGTACCTAAAAGGGGCCTACAAGAAAGATGAGTAGGGACTTTTTTCAAGGGCATGTAGTGATAGGACAAGGGGCCATGGCTTTAAACTGGAAGAGAGATTTAGATTAGGTATTAGCAAGAAATTCTTCACTGTGAGGGTGGTGAGGCAGTGGAACAGAGAGAGAAACTGTGGATGCTCCATCCCTGCAAGCATTCAAGGTCAGGTTGGATGAGGTTTTGAGCAACCTCGTCTAGTGGAAGGTGTTCCTGCCCATGGCAGGGGGGTGGAACTAGATGGTCTTTAAGGTCCCTTCCAAGCAAACTGTTCTATGATATTATTTTTTCCCTTGAGTTGATCAAACTCTGTGCTAAAATTAACTATGTGTATTACTATCAGTAGGAGCCTTAACTTTTATACTATTTGTTTACTCTATTTCATATAGTTGCACAATGTTCATGACATCTCCCAGCTTCACAGGAAGAAACAGCATTCCGTTTGCCTACAAAAATGTGATTCGTTAATATTACTAGCAATTTAAATCTTCTTAATCTTAAAAAAAAGAAAAAGATGATGACTCAAAGCTGAATTGAGGATAAAATAAGCTGAATTATCTTCCCTAATTCTCAGAGGAAGTTTCTTAGAATTTGTAAGACCCCTGGACAACACTTCAGAACATACAATACTTGATAATTACTATAATTACTATGACAAGTTGAACTAATATTCTAATTCATCTTTCCTTAGAGAAACATTTTTCAAGGGTAAAAAATACTGTAATTGCTAATTAGATCACTTGTTTTACAAGGTTTTGCTGAAAGTTGGGTACACACATTTGGGATATTTTTAATTGTTGTTTAATATGGTTGTAACACAGACAGTCTTATTAATTGTATCAGAGCCATATTCATCCACAGTGAAACTGTGCAGCCGTTACTATATGATCCAGAAATGCATGGAAAAGCACCTCCTAACCTTAGAAACTATATTCCCAAAGAAGAACAAGTGTGAAGAGGAGGATGGTGAGTACTGAGAAATATAAACAAATGAAGGCAAAAAAGGAAATGTTTTTCTTAAAAATAGGCATTGTGATAAAGCGTAACAGTTCTGAAAATGCACAGCTGCAGAAGAGATCAGTATCTCCATCCATTAGTGAAGTTTGATGATGGTAAATCAGTTAAGAACCTGGCAGATAATTGTTTTGGCATCTGATACCTTCCTGTTTATTGACAGTTTTACTTTTAAATTAAGGTAGGAGTATCACGTTATTTCTAAGTGCTTTAATTTAAATCTTTCTATCATGGGCTGAAATTAGAAAAATCTACTTCCAAGTCAGTTTTATCTTTGATCATTCTTGCAAATTCTGCAATCCAAACTCTCTCTGGTTTTACAGTATCTAGCTCACTTTCCTCATATTTTCTCAACCATAATAAAGAAAAGTTAAATAATTCCAAAGGACTAGACAAAAATACAAAGGCTCGTGAGACCTAAGTTTAGTCCAAGAGAAATAGATACATTATTTTCACAAGGAGTTGAAGAAACACATCAACAACATTCCCAGGGCACAATGTCCCACTATGAAAGGAGAGTCTGTTTGGGATACTTTTTAAAAGAGATGCCCTACATACCTAGATCACTGAGTGAAAATATTATTTTCTTTAACATGCATTACCTTTCCTAAGACAAACTTCACAACAAATATTCAGAAAAGAGGATTTTTAAATCAAAACTTAACTGAAAATAAATATTACAAGTGAAAAGTCAGAATATAAAACAGCCATCTATACATGTATGTATTTGCACAAGCGATTAACATATTTCATGCCAATAGTGAATGAACCAAGATCATTATGGAGGCAGCTCCTTATTAGAACTCTCACCTTTAAATCTGAATGAAGACCTTGCTTGATTGTACATGAATTACAGTGGACTGTAATTCTTCTCTTCCTATTTAAACTGATTTTCTAATTTCATTTGATATGCAAAGGTTTTCATCATCCTCTGCAGTCCGCTGGTTTAATATTGATCTCCTAACATAGAAAAAGTGCCAACAGAAGAAATGAGGGGGAAAAGACTGTAGAATAGAGTGAGAATGCTGTCATTTCAAGCATCTTTACTGCAATAATTGTATAAAAACAATCAGTCTCTGAATATCATCATTTCATAATGCAAATGTATCTTAAGCTGCTGCAACTTTTAGTTTAATAAGACCAAGGCTGATATAGCTTTAATGAATATTAAACCAACAAACAACAACCACCCTCTTCCCAACACTCAGTCTTTATGAAAGATTGTTTCCTTTCTTTCTGAATAAAAATACACAGTACTTATTGTTCTTTATCTGAAAGAAATTAGGGACAACGTCTCATTTTTATCAGATGTCTTACTGAGCCTTGATTGTTATTTGTTACAACATCTCAATATGCTACTCACATACAAGTGTCTTATAAATTTTATCACTTGTATTAGTGTCCAGGAAACTATCTTGCCCGAGTATAGGGAAATCAGGAACAAAAGGACATTGCAACTGGAAAATGACACTGTAATTGGAAAGCAATACTGCAGGCTATGTAAAGTATCATTATGTTTGTCATGGGTAATGACAGCAAGAAAGTCAAAACAACACAGGATTCAAAATAGAGTATGGACTTTTCAGAGGAAGCTTATGATTCCCAAATGGGCTTCTGTCACTTTTTGAGCTAACTAGTTCAGGCATGTATACATATGCTGTAATCAAAGCTGACATATCAAAATAGATATGTCTTCAATGTGCAAAGTTAGGAAACTATAATCTCTAGATCATCTCATGCAGCCATTATTGAATATAAATGCTTAAACAAATATCAATGAAACAAACTTACAAAACCCTGTTTGTGAGATAGACTTGCCAAAATGTAATGCCTTGAGGATCCCTCTGATGCAGAAAAGAATTTCTGTACTCCCAGGAAGACACTGGAAGCCTATTTAGAGTGAAATAAGAGCAAATTTACAATGTGAAACACCTGATGCTGAGGACCTGATGTCTACATTATATGCATTTTGCAGAGTTTTAGTACCTTTCTGATCTTATGGACTGAATGCCCATAAGCGAGTGTTAAACACTAAGTATACCCTTGCATCTTCTAGTTTTAGTTTAATCTTGAAGCAAACAAATTCACAAGCTCTAAGACTATTCTGTGAAACTAACTGAAACACAGCATGTGAGAGTGACTGGATGACTTGTTTCAGAAAATCTGTTCTGATGTGAACTGAAATATAAAATACAACCGAGAATTGCTCTGAATTTTTGTTTGTAAGAAAAAACAAATTACTCACAAAGCAAAAAAAAGGAGATGCAACAAGATGAATTCAAGAATTTGTATATAGGAATTGGCTCTTTTCCAAAAAGCATAAGGAGGTGTGATTGATCAACAAAGCCCTGCAATGGAAGACGGCTCAGAAGAGACGAGCGACAGCAATGTGCTTGGAAGATCAAGGAAGAATGTAGGGACTGGCTGACTGTTGCAAAGAAAGCTGAACTTATCCCAGTACTAAGGGGAGCAGTGGGTGGCCTTTGTTTTAGATAAATTACTCTGTCAATGAATCAACTGTTTGTATCAGTTGAGTGTGCCACTGGTTGTGTAAATGGCCTTTCCAGAGCTAATTAGTAGAGTACTGTATTCCTGGGTTGACCAGACCAGCATGGGGAAAGTGTAAATGTGGCTTAGCCCAACACAGAGTATAAAAACTGAACAAGCAACACAAATTTTGAAGACAGCAACTTGAGCTGGCTTCAACATATTATTCCTTCCTAGTGAATGAGGATGTCCATCGTCACGATGGTGAGCACGTAGACAGACCAGTAATGGGAATGATATTTGCATTGTGATTCAACTGTATGTTGCAATTGCTACGTCGTGCTTGTATTGTGATTTCAGTACATTACTTGTATCACTCTGTTAAATCAAGATTCTGTGTAATGGTAAGTAAATTTTGTATTACAGGTTAAACCCTCTTGATATGGAACAGGGTTCCTCTGAAAGAACCTGGACTCTGACAGGAGGACATAAAACTTACAAGGTGTTATTTCTTTTCCTCAGCTTGGTATGCATTTTGATTCTGTCAGGATATCCTCAATAAGCCTAAGGCAGAGATAGCCATTTCTATTCTGATTTGAACCTGTTATGAATTTCTCTTGTAGTATTACCCTCAATTTGATCATTTGCATATCTAAAATAATTGCAGCTTAGATTTAAATTTAAAAGATACTTTTAAAGAGTACAATTATATGCTCATATTGCTGTTCCACTATATTATCACCATCAATGAAAGGGTTCATTTACATCAACAGCGTGAAAGTCAAACAGGCACTCATAGGAACAGTATAATGAATGAAAAGAAAACCATCTCAGCTGCTAATAGGAGTAAAGCTTTGTCACAAGAATAGCCACACTAAATCCAATAAGGTTTCACTTTATCCAAATGTCCTCTGGATTAAAATTTTCAGTGGTTACAGTGGATACTATCTAAAATATTAGCTTGTGAATTCTGTCAACCTTTTTGTCAGGATGCATTTGACTTCAAGATATTAAATAAAGCAATAAAGTAATTAATTACATGATTCTGCCTCTATTCTGGTTAATCACATGTATACATTAATCAACTCACTATGTGTTTTCCGTTAAAAACTCTTCAGAATGGCTGTCAGCAAACTTACTGTGGAAATGCTCCTATCAGCTATTATTGGGCACCATATTCACATTCTGACATAATTTAATAAGATACATATAAGATTTTATAAATTATCACATTGTGTGAGGACAATGGGTCATCTATTCCATTTTTCCTTATCCAGAGGAGGGCAGTAGGGAAAAAAACGTAAGAACATGGCGAGTGCAGAATGGTCCTTGCACTGGTATATTTTTCACAGCTACAGGTCATCAGGGATTTCAGAACTAGAGACTGCATTTGGAATGCTGCATTTATCAGGCACTGATAACTTGTCTTATCTATTTTGAGGCAATTTATACCTATAATTATAGGTTGTGTAGAAAAATACTTATTTCTCTTTTAAGTTTGCTAACTGATGATTTCACTGAGTGGACCTCTTGTAATTAATCATTCTTTATTTATCATCTTAATACCATTCATCCCTGTATAGACCTTCTTCTATTGCCCCTCTAATCTATTACTTTTTCAGGCTGATGAATTCCATTCCATTAGTCCCTCCTGATTCCATCCTGAAACATTTTTATTTCCTTTCCCTGTTCTGTTCTGCTGTGTCTGAATACCTGTTCTGTATGTCAGAGTGTCCCAAGCCATTTTCTGTGGTGCGTGGTGGATCCATATCTAATTAAGAGACAGTGCACAGCAGAGCAATAGGCTAATGAACCATTATAAGGGCTTGCTCTAGGCAAATCTTCAGTTGTTTAGTATTAGTGTCACAATGTGGGAGATGGAACATAACGACCATTTATTAGAGCAAATTTTATATATGAACAACATTAAAAAGCAGACAAATAAAACAAGGCATTCACCACAAAACACACTAAAGAAACTCTTTAACCTGTCTTAAAAGTTGTCTGTCACCATAAAAAATCCTTCCACAACCTGTGGAACCGTCAGCACATGTTTGATGAGAAGTACATACACAGTTTAAGATGTATGGATTTGTACTGTGGATCCTTGTATTTCACAGATGCTCACTTTCTTTATAACTGCATATTAAAAAAAAAGGTGCTTTCTGCTGTGAATAAAGGTCCTATTTGCACAACATTTTCTGTTGTTCATTCATTACAATTTTATTGTTAATGGTTTTACTTTTCAAATAATGCATTACTTGTTAAACAAAAAAACTTTTCTAAAGCTTCTCCAGTTATACATGCCCATGGAAGTAGGTACATCTTCCACATAGTTTCCCACAGAAATCGTGGGTTTTTTTAAAATTTGCAAATTTATTTGTCACATTCATCCAAAGCCTTTGTATTATTAATGTCTTCTCATGATATGCCATATCATCTTCAGTTAGGTCATTCATATGAACTATTTTGATTTTTGACTATATGACAGTAATAATAATAAATAAAAAATCCAGTTTTTACCTTTCAGAGTGTCTTCAGGTCTTGTTCTTCTACAGATCAACATTTTCACCTTCAATACATTAATCAAGATTTCATACTCTTTTCTATCCCATACAACCTACCACCCAAAGCCTCCAGAATTCCTTGAGACACAAAGTAACTGGAATATCTAAAGTTATTGATTAACTTGAGTATTATTTTATGGTGATCTTTAAAATATTTCCATTTTGTACTCATTGCCATCTCCAACAGAGAATTTTAAGAGAGAAAGTAACAATGTATACATTGATAACTGCACTTTGCTGACTAAAAATATCTCTTATGTTACTTGTGTTTTTAGGGGCAATGATGCTTATGGCACAGCCAGTAATCAGACATAGTGAAAAGCTCACCTGGAACACCACTCAGGTATAACTTTCATAACTCATGGCATAAAATGCTTTAAAGACAACAAAAAATCATCCAAGTTCTAATACCTCTCTGATTAAATTATCAAGATTTATATGGGAGTTTTTGTATCCCTCCCCTTTCTGAATCTGGTCACTTAGTTGGTAACTCTTGTCCCATTTTCCTTTAAATTCTAGAATTACTTCAGCTTGACCTTCCTTATATATACTAGCTAAGAAATTGTTCAATAGTTTGTAAACTACTGCCAGGCAACACTTCTTGATGTTAGTACATGGTCCAGTCTCCTAAATATCTGAAAACACTATACACTAAATGCATACTAAATGAACACACTAAATGCAGGGAGTCTCATTTAAAAAGTTACCTTGAGTTATTATCATATGTGTGGGGTTTTTTGTTTGTTTGGGTTTTTTTGGGTTTTTTGTGTTTTTTTGTTTGGTTGGTTTTTTTTAAGTAAAAGTGCAATTTTAAATGGTAATGCTGGTGGTCCTGTTCTCCTGACCAGTCAGTAACATGTAATAGTTCATTATCTTTATATAGATCCTCATAAGACTCTTTCTAGCTACCCATTATTTCCTTTCTATGGTTTACATCCCACCTGTTTTGATTCAGTAACACCAATTTGCAGTTTAAAAATCTATCAGAATAGACCTTGAAACCTTGAACAGGTTTGCCCATTAGACTCCTTTTCCTCTCTTATGATCCCTGACATACACAGTGGATCTTCTATGTTTCTTTTGTCAATGTAACTTTAAGATTCATTTAGATTTGATTTATCCTCCGTTCTTTTTTTTCTTCCATCATCAGTTGTTTTCAACATTTTTATTGTTGATTCAGTTTTCTTCCTCCACTCTTTTTCTGTAATGTTCACAGCCACCTCTGTAAGGTTGCCTTAGTAACCTCAAAAATGTTCGTTGTTTGGTCCTCATTCAATATTAGCAGTGTTTTAAACCTGTTGTTTTTCCCCATGTGCATTAATTTACATGCAATAACATTGAATATAATTTACCATTTTACTATTCAGACACACAGTAACAGAAGATCTTTCTGCAGCTGTTCAAAATCATTCTGTTTTGATTATTGGGAGTATTTGTTGATACTGGGAGCATCAACAAACTTGTCTTCTTAATATTCACTCCCTTTTCCTAATAATTTATGAATATGTTGCATAATACTGGTCCTAGCACAGACCTCCTTGTTATGTCTACACTATCAGGTAGGACAGACCAGTAAGAGTGGATCTGTAGAGCAAAATGCTTCATACTGAAGATGTGATAGTAGTGCTATACATTTCAGGTGGTTTTGTATTTGGGACTAGCTCAAGTCTAGTCTGAATGCCCTTGTGGCTGAAGTATATTAGATATGCTCCTGAAACACATTCTCCACTCTGGTTTTGTCCAAAAAAATAGTTGTATGCACTTTGCAGATAATCCTGAGATTTGTTTAAAAAGTGCAATCTTGCTCTGCACAAAAAATGCCCTCTTTGGGATGCTTCCCCATGAGGAGTGATAGTTTAACGCTAACAATTTCCCTATCTTTTTAACCAGTTTGCAGTATACAAAGCAATTTCCTTTTTTATCCCATGAACAGGTCATCTTCTTTATGATCCTTTGGTGAAGGGCATCATCAAAATCTTCTTGAAAATTCAGATATATTACATCAATGACATCCTCTTGCCCTAGGGCACACTGAATCCTTCAAACAACTCTAGTGGTTTTGTGAGGTATGATTTCCATCTTCGTATTCTTTCTTGTTCTATGATATGTATCCATAAATTGGTAAA
Source organism: Cariama cristata (assembly GCF_000690535.1). Taxonomy (NCBI): domain Eukaryota; kingdom Metazoa; phylum Chordata; class Aves; order Cariamiformes; family Cariamidae; genus Cariama; species Cariama cristata. The sequence continues at coordinate 14,432 of NW_009593361.1, forward strand.
TTCTTGAACTTTACTCTTGCTTCTTAAGATGTGATATTCATGTTGAGCCATTCAGATGGAAGGTGCTGTCTTACTTGATTCCTTTTGTTCCTTTAGTATCAAAGCCAAAATAGTTAAAGGGTTAAATATGCCAATAGCTCTGTGATGTCATATTTAAGTTGCCCTAGAATTCTGGGATGAATCCACATTATTTGTCTCTCAGAAGGCAAGAAATTGTTCTTACCATAAGATAGGCATAGGCATGTGTGCTTCTACTAAACTCAGTGTTTCGACAGTCAGTGGCTGCTGCAGTTCAGATGACTGAACCCATTACTATGGATGGTATCCTCTTTCTACCTAAATCCCTGAGCAGAGTGGAATGAAAAACATAATATTGTTCAGTTTTGCGTGGGTTTTTTTGTGGGTTTCTTTCTTGTTTTTAATTACAACCTAAGATCTATCTCTTCTCATAACTGATATGAAATATAAGGTCTTTATTATTTTTTCCAGAGATACAGACAGATTTTTTTGTAGAACCTAGTTCAAAGTGTCTCCAGTGTATCCTGAGGAAGAATGGATTATAAAGAATGAGTTTGTTGAAATCCTCTATATTTAAATATTACGATATAAAGGCCGCTTATACTCCAGAGGGCTAACAATCTTAAACATAGACAAGAACATGCAAGACGCATAAGACTTTCTTGGTTTTTATTATATATTTTTAAAGTCTACAGCACAATGAGAATTTCATTTGGACAAGCTGTGTCCCATTTGGTTACACTAATATGTATTTCATGGACTAAATCTCACCTAGTTATGAAATATTTATCTGATGTCAGTGCAGCTTATGCAGAATCAAAGCAAAAGTTGTATTTTTCAACCTTATTCATATAACACGGAGTTGATTTTGACTCTATTGCCATTCGTTTCCCCATTATTCATTGAGTGAAGAAAAATTGGTTGCAGCTTGTATGGGAAGAGCGCATTTATTACACCTTGGCTCTAAGCCATTAACTTTCCTGTACTATAGTGCTGCAGTGTGTATTTACGTGAGATTTCAGTACATTGCAATCATCTTTATTTCTCCATACAAATAAATGTGAGCGTTACTTTCTACATCTAGTTGACATGAATGAACCATACTTTCAATATCACAATCTATGTTTACATGTGGAATACAGAATATCGTGTATTTATTTATCTTTCATCTTCTTCCCTCTGACCATAAAGATTTATTACTTCCATCTTAACTTACAGCAGTTATTTTTGGTTAGCCTCTATCTTATTGCTTTTATGAAACATCAATGAATTTATACCATCAGCGACAGAGTTATTGTTATCACTAACCTAAAGGCAAAGCTGAGTTACCTATCATCCATTACTTTGAGTGCACTTTTTCTTCTTTATATATAGAATCATAGAATCATAGAATCATTATGGTTGGAAGAGACCTCAAAGATCATCATGTCCAACTGTATACCTGATGCCACCATGCCCACTAAACTATGTCTTGAAGCGCCACATCTAAACGTTTTTTGAAC
>NW_009593361.1:15974-16760 GCF_000690535.1 Cariama cristata
TGACCCCCTCCAGGGATGGTGCCCCCCCCCCCTCCCGGGGGAGCCTGTTCCAATGCCTAACAACTCTTAACAGTGAAGAAGTTCTTCGTAATATTGAATGTGAACCTCCCCTGGCACAACTTGAGACCGTTTCCTCATGTCCTATCGCTAGTTACCAGAAAGAAGAGACTGACTCCCATCTCTCTACAACCTCCTTTCAGGTAGTTGTAGAGGGCGATCAGGTCTCCTCTCAGCCTCCTCTTCTCCAGGCTAAACAACCCCAGCTCCCTCAGCCGCTCCTCATAAGGCTTTTTCTCCAGGTCCTTCACCAGCTTTGTTGCCCTTCTCTGAACAAGCTCCAGCAGCTCAATGTCCTTCTTGTAGTGAGGGGCCTAAAACTGAACACAGTATTCAAGGTGCGGCCTCACCAGCACAGAGTACAAAGGGATGATCACTTCCCTAGTCCTGCTGGCCACCCTATTTCTGATACAGGCCAGGATGCTGTTGGCCTTCTTGACCACCTGGGCACACTGCCGGCTCATGTTCAGCCGGCTTTCGACCAACACCCCCAGGTCTTTTTCTGCCGGGCAGCTTTCCAGTCACTTACATCCAAAAGATGCACAATTTTCCTCTGTAAATAAAGAAAAAAGGTTGAGAGAGCATTTATAAGTATGCCCGTATTTATAAGACACACATTGTTACAGAAATAGCTAATTGACACTCCCATAACCATTACCAATATCTTTGTCTGTGATGATCTTTAGGAAAAGAGGAACAGCAGTTGGAGAGAGGAGTGAGAATATGTGA
>NW_009593362.1:0-1177 GCF_000690535.1 Cariama cristata
CGTGACCTCTAGTGGCCACCAAAGCCAAAGAGAAGCCCCAAAAACCAGACATTCCCCAACAAAACAAGGAGGCATCGCCCTAACAAAGCCTCCTGCTCCTGCAAACGGCCCCAGAAGCAGCAAGACCCACGGCGGACACCCCACCCCTCACCCCAACCATGGGGCAGAGCCAGGGGGTTTGGGGACGCGGGGACTCACAGAGCGAGGTGCAGCGGCACGGGTCGTGCTTGTCCAGGTAGTGCTCCAGCGTGTCCCAGCCGCCCCCGACCCGCACCATGATGTGCTCCCGCAGGATCTGCACAGGACGCCGTGTGCCGTGAGGCCCGGAGAGGTGCATGAGATGCACCCATGGGACCCCCCACCCACCTCTTTTTAAGGACCCCCCGGGGAGGGGGGGCATGCTCAGCTGGGCTTCAAGAGCCGTGGGGCTTGCCCGAAGTGCCACCAGGTCTCCCAAAGGAGAGCTTTATCCCCGGTTCAGCGCTCCCACTGCCATCCCGACGGGCACGTTTCGTCACCCCAAGGAGCATGGGGAGCCTTTGGGGAAATCCCTCTCCACCATCATGTGCTGAGCCCTAAAGGCCAGGCTTAGGGACAGATCCAGGCAGGGACAGAGCGTCCCGGTGTTCCCAGTGCCAGGTAAGACCTGGCTGTGTCTTGGTGTGGGACGGCAGGTTTTTGTCCCGTACACATGGGTGGTTACATTCACACAACCACGTGCCGCTGAGCTTCCCCGCTGGCCTCCTTTGGGGATAACGGTCAAAAACCCCACATTGGCCCCGTTTGGGGAGTGGATTATGGAAGAGGCTTCGTGGCAGCAGAGCAGGATTCCTGGTGCCCATGGCCCAAAAGCACAGGGTGAAGCAAACTCACCCGGACAAAGATGAGGGTGTCAGAGTCGCCCACACGGTATTTCCCTTCAGAGATCTTGATCATGGGGAACTGGACGGGGCAGGTACAGCGGCTCACCAAGTGCTGGACCTGTGGGCAGTAGGGATGGGTCCTCACCAGGGCTCCTGGGTAAGGTCCTGGGGTGGCCATCCCCGTCCCCATCTCCATCTCCATCCCCATCCCCATCTCCATCTCCATCCCCATCCTCACCATCCCCGTCCCTCGCTGGGTGCTCACCCTCTGCTCCATGGGACCGTACCGCGTCACCCCAGGGTACATATCCCGG
>NW_009593362.1:1254-1462 GCF_000690535.1 Cariama cristata
AGGTCCAGCTCCTGACGGAGCTCCTCCTCGATCTCCTCTTCCATCTGCACGAGGGTCGGGGCGCGCATGCCGAAGCGGGCGGCACGGCGTGCCAGCTCCAACAGGCACAGCACAAAGTTCTTCTCATTCTTCCTCAGCACCAGATCCTCCGTCTCGAACATTAGGACATCTGGGGCAGGGCAGGGCTGGGCTGAGCCAGGGCAGGCGT
>NW_009593362.1:1721-2192 GCF_000690535.1 Cariama cristata
GGCATCCACTGGTGGTGGGGACAGGATGCCAGCCCCTTTGCTCGGAGCCAGGACCACTCCTGATGTCCTTACAGCCGGGATCATGCCGCTCACGGCAGGGCCACGCTGCAAAATCCATTCCCACCCCTCCAGTGCATATTTGCACCCAAGCAAACACGCCTGCCCTGTGCCAGCACCCTGCAACGCTGCTGCTGAGCCCAGAGGAGCTTCTGGAAGAAATCCCAGCTCAGGGACAAGTGCACATGGTGCTGCCTGATGCCGGGGTGGCACTGGCTTTGGGAGACACATGGGAAAACACCCGGGGTGATGCCAGGAGCAGCTGGAGGGCAATTGCACATAGGGATGCGGGGCAGCTGGAGCCTGGCATCTTACCTTTAATATCCATCTCCTTCCTGCACCACTGGATGAAGTTGGAGATGTTGTCCCTGGCCTGGAAGGTGCCCGGTTGTGCTGCGAGGTTGCAGGTGACGC
>NW_009593363.1:0-512 GCF_000690535.1 Cariama cristata
TTGGGGGTCCATGGGGTGCCGTGTGTGGCGTCCCCAGGGGGACTGCTGGGTGCTCATGCGACGGCGTCACAAATCCCATGGAAATCACAGAATCGATGAGGTTGGAAGAGACCTCTTGGATCAACGAGTCCAACCTTTGCCCTAAGACCACCACGTCAACCAGACCACGGCACTCAGTGCCACCTCCGGCCTTTCCTTAACCCCCTCCCGGGGGATGGGGACCCCACCACCTCCCTGGGCAGCCCATCCCAACACCTAACCACCCTTTCTGGGAAGAAATGCCTCATTTCTAGCCTGATCTTCCCCCGGCCCGGTTCCAGACGATGCCCTCTTGTCCTCTCACGGGTTGCCTGGGAGAAGAGGTGGACCCCAACTTCACAACCCCCTCCTTTTGGGCAGCTGTAGGGAGCAATCAGATCTCAATCGTCACCCGGGGGAAGACGATCTCAAGCGAGAGCCGGAAGCAAAAGAGGAAGGGCGGCGAGGGGTTCATGCCGCCTCTCCACCGCGCA
>NW_009593364.1:0-1289 GCF_000690535.1 Cariama cristata
GTGTATTTATGAATTTCACATGAAGTACTGTTTTATTTTTTTAAAGACTTTGTAAAGCTTACCAGGGTTGCAATCACCATTTTTAGAGCTGTGTCAGTCCACAATGTTAAAAATCCATTTTTTTTTATGTATTATATTTTTTGTGTATTTTTTTTTTTTTAATCCAGCTGTGATGGGTTGTATCATATATTTGTTGTGTTTACTGTATCTGTCCAACTTCAAAGAGAGGAGACTGTGGAGCTCCGAGAAAACTACGGTCTGCTGAAAAAAACAAAAACAAAACATTAAAATTATTTGTTCATGGGTTGGCTCAAGCGGTTCTGAAGTTCATATTTTTTTTATTTCTTATGGGTTATGCCATGGCCCGTGAAACCCCTTGGCTGGGTAACGCCTCGCCCAGCACCCCAGCTCCGGGCAGTCGGATGCCGCATCCAGCAGTGGTTTGTGTCACCGGTGATGGGTTTACTTGGGAAAGGTGACTGCTGGGTTAACCTGCCCCGGGGCAAACGCTTCCCTCCACGTCCCCGCAGCATCACTGGCCTCAGGGACACGTATCTTAGGGGGTCACATCCTTGCCCATGCCAGCATCAGGTACGGGAGGGCTGAGTCTGTCCTCCCAGTAAGAAATACCCGCCAAAGCCTCGCTCGCAGTGCCTTGGCTGCTCCATACACCCAGGACCAGGGCACCCAGACGACTTATTTTAACACCAACCGCTTGTCCCCTTTCTGCAAGCCAAACCTTGGTATTTAGGTGCCCATTCCCATCGCCCTGAGGGCAGAGCCTGGTTTGGCACCTCGGCCAAACCCCGATGCCATTAGGGCCGATGGCTTTGCACATCCCAAACACCTCTAAACAACTCGGTTGCTTTATCACCCCCAAATTCTCCTACCGCTGCTAAACGCGCCCCAGCCCAGCAAACCACGGTCCTGCTGCTGTCCCTCCGGACTCGGGACGATGTCCCTGAACGAGGTGGGGGGGACTCACAGCCCCGCTTCTCCTGCTCCCATGAGTTGGGTGGGGGGTCCTGCATGGTATTAAGGCATCCAAGAGACTGATTTCTAAACCAGGGTCCCCGTGGAGTTAATCCAGGCTGGGCCACAGCCTGGGCAAGGCAACAAACCACAGATGCAGGAGCCAGTCCCCGGCAGCAGAGTCGGGCTCAGGGCCAGCCCGTGGGTACCGGCCCTTGCTGGGGACATCGCTGCCCCGGGAACAGGCTATGGGACGTGTGTGCAATGCTGGGCTGTGAAGGAGGAGGCCTTGGAGGAGGAGAGCTCACCCCAATATT
>NW_009593365.1:0-10256 GCF_000690535.1 Cariama cristata
GTGTCCACAGCTATTTTGCAATATGCAACCCCCTCCGAGCACCGCCTGCGGAACTGGAGTAGCTCTGGCATGTAGATTTCCCAGTGGGAGAACTTGTGTGGATGGTAATTTTAATGAGACCTGATTTAAGCAGTAGAATAGATCCATAAAACTAATACAAGCAGACTTTCAAGAGCTCTTCTATTTGTCAGGGCAGTGAATTTTAGAGGTGCATCCATTGGCTTGGTAAAGAATATTATAATCTCGAAAACTTAACCTGTATTAATTCAGATTGTTTCTATGCAAAGTAGTATCGAGAACTTCTTGAATCCAGGGCAGGCCAAATATAGACTTATTTATTTTTGAGGCTCAACTTTCGTCCAAAAAATCATGCTGGAACCACAGGACCTGAAAGCTATGCTCTATATGAATGAATGCAAAGTCTGTACGCGTGCATACAGCTATGCCTCTAAGCTGTGACAAACCCTTAGCTTTGCTTTTTTCCCCTTCATTTAGGGCCACTGCTTGGTCCATACGTATTTTCAACCTCTCTCGTGTTGTCACACCTAGTTATATATGGCAGTAACGCAGTTTTCTTCTGTCTGCTGGATGCAGGCGTTACACCCATCCTAGAACTTGAGCCCCACTTCAAGTAATCCATTTGGTCTGTGGCTTTTATTTTTCATCCTGGTGCTCAGGAGTGTCTCTTGCTGTTGTTGGAAATTGTGTAGTTCTGCTTGGCTTTATTAAACTGTTTTCCTTCCCTCGTTCTCCTCCCCAGCATCTTCCCTCTGTCCTGTTTGGTTGTTGTTTTGTGTGGTTTGTGTTTTGTTTTTTTTTCCCTCCCCCAACTAGGTTTTTTTCACCACAGCCATCTCAAATGGCAGTGAGAAAGAGAGCAGGTGAGGGAAACTCAGGGCAGAGGCTCGAGGTGGGAATGGGAAGAGCTTGAGCACATCGACGGAGGCTGGGGACATCCAGCAAGCAGCAGAGAACAAGGGGGCAAGAGGGTAGAAGAGCATCGTAGGAGGGAGAAGTAGAGGGAAAAGCAAGGAGGGGAGGGATGGAGGCAGAGGGCAAGGAGAGGGAGGCCAGGGATTTGGCGTGCGGGCTGAGCGGAGGGATGCTCTGTGCCACGGGAGGGGGACCCCGGCTCTCCCACCCCTTCCCAGGCTCTGGCATCCCACCGACTGCACAAACGTGGGCAGAAAGGAGATGGCTTCCGCCAAATCCAGCGGTAGCGGTGACATGCATTTAAACGGGGAAAAAGTTTATTTGCTTTTTCTCGCAGGATATGCTAAGTGATTTTGCAGTTTGAGTGGAGTGGCATTATTGCGCTTAGCTCTGCATTTATTAAATAAATTTGTTCTCCAACTCAAGTGTTAAGTGTGTATTATGAAACCTCAGAGCCAATCTTAGTGGTTGCAGTGTGCAAATATTTTTAAAATTATGTAATTAAATAGGGCTTGGGCTGCAATGTCCACTGAAGTGATTTATTAATTGAATGGTTTGATTAAATTTAATGTTATTTTAGTTTATACAGAAAGGGTTGGTATCTGTTTCACAGATAGGGACATCTTCTGGGGCTGTCAGTGATGGTGCAGAGGTCCTTAGGAGGAATCTTTAGCACCCAATTAAATATTAACCAAGATGATGTGAGTCGTTCTTTCTCTGTCCCTGAAACTGTGTTTTGACATCTAAGGCTGGTGATAAAAATTTGCTCGGCAGAATCACTTGCAATGCACTCTATTTATCACTAGATTATTTCTAAATTAATCATGCTAAAAATCTTTCCATTGTAATTGTGCTGGGGCTCAGTGCTGTATGATGTGTGTAAATAAAAAATGCCCTTTTAATTTCATGTTAACTGTATCTAGCTGCTGCTGCAGCCAAACTGTATCTGTTTCGGTAGAATGTCATTTTAAAGGTATTGTGGTTACTGAGCAGCAGCTGTGATTGAAAAGTATGTAAACTAATCTTTAGTTGCTCGTGTCATTTTTATATTCTTATGTCAGAACACAAGAAGGCTGCTTTAAATTTGTCTTTCACTGTGTATTAATTTTCAAGTCTAATTTTTCTTGGGTTAAAGCATATACTGCGTTCTCTACTACACATTACCATTCAGTGCCAAAGTAAATGGCTACTTGTAAAAAAGTACAAAATTAGTTCCTGCTTGATTACTGTAAAATACATATTTATTTTCATAAAGAGAGGTTTTTATTACCAGTGCATAAAGTACAATTATCCTGTATGGTATTGGTGACTTAGAAGATTAAGAGATCAAGCGCCATATATTTATTACTGTGAAGAGCAATAAGTTTTAGAGCTGTGCATTGTTTTCCCCAAAACAAGAAGGAAGGTACAAGGGGTTTGGGGTTTTTGTATATTTTTTTTTTTTCTTTTTCTTCTAGGCTTGCACTATGCGTTGTTCCTGCTCTTTTAAATGCAGACCATTTAAAATTAAATCCTCAGTTAATATGTCTGCATAAGAACTTCTTTGTCTCTTGATGCCCAACCATTGAAAATTTAAATGTGGTTGCGGATAAGTATTTATTCATACCATACCTCACACCTGATCTTGTGTCAGTATGACATCATCTTTGCCACAAAGATTTCTGGTGGTTTAAAAATGTTCCGTTGTGAAATAAGCAGGAGAGGTAGAAAAGGGGCAAGGAAGGCAACAAAAATAAACTACTAGTGGGATTTGATGTTTTGCCAGTTAAAAACAAAATAATAATAATAAAAAAATCATATTCTGAGGGCCACATGCTGCCTTTGATCCATACGCAGGACTTCCATTTGTGCTGATGGCTGTTCAGCCTGCGGAGGGAAGGCTGTATATGACTTAATTTGTATGTTGTGGGAAGTACATTTTCCTAGCATGTGGTCTAGCTTACTTGAAGAATCTGAAATGCGTTATAAATGTAAATGCTGTGTTTAAGTAAAACTTCATTATGTTTTGGTGGTTTCCAAAAATGCACAGGATTTGACCTTAAAGTGTTATTTCAAGGTGTTATGATGTATAAGCTAGACTTTGTAGTCTTCTAAATTAAATCTTTGAACATGTTATTATTGTATTTTGGCATTGGCAAGATGTAGTTCTCAGCTATTTTCTGTCACAGCCTTCATTTTTCTAACAAGAGTAACGAGACGGGGCCAGATTCTTCTGTAAGAGGCGTGTGCGGGATGGGGATTACCCTGCGTTAACCATGGTGTAACCAAGGACGGGTCTGCCATTTGCACCCAAGTCCAAGGTCACGACGACTCCTTGTCCACAGCTCGCCAGCGGGATGGAGCCGGTGGTCCTGCAGAAACACGGGCGCAGCCACCACCCACCACAGCTCCCCTTGACTGTTGCAGAGCCCCACGTAGGATGTGGTTGAAGGGTTTAGCGTTTGGATCCAAATCTGGTTCGTATATAAAAGGGGTTGTGTTTCTGTTTGGAAAATATGAGCCCCTTTTACGTAGCCCAGGTGCGGATTAGCTCTCTAAACCATTTGCCCATTCCTGTGTTTGTGGGAGACTGTTTTCAATTCTTACAAAGAGGCTGTACAAGTCAAGCCGTAGAAACAGCAGAAGCAATCCAAAAATGGATTTAAAAAAAAAAAAAATTAACAAAGTGTTTGTGATCTCAGGTTGGTAGTCTGCATGTAGGAGCAGACATAACCGCTATACATATGCTTATTTCCAAAGAAAATAGTTGCGAAACCTTTCCACCTATGCCATCAGTGCAAGGCTTGTATTTCTCCTTCCCTATGCAACTACCATATGTTCGTGCTACGGCGAGGCAAGCAGCACTGCCGGCCATGGGACACCATCCACACCGCGGCGTGCGTCCCCCCAGGCAGCTCCCAGGCATGGGTAGGGTGCCAGCCAACCAGCCCCACGGCCATGGGGAGAGGCAGGGTTTGGGCCGGGTTATGTTGTTGCAGAAAAGTCGATTAAGAAGAAGAGCTCTGAGTCAGCAGCCGGGGCCATGGCCGTCGGTCGCCGAAGCGCCAGAGAGACTGTCTTTGAAGTGTTGTTTTTGGTACCGGTTTCACGTCGCACACTCGTGGTATGAATCACGATGGTTACACGGGTGATTTTTTTCCCTGAAGAATGAAGCCAACCCCAAACAATCGTGGGGCCGCCCTTTCAGTCACTTCGCATGGCTGTCTTTCAGTCTGTCCATCCCGGGGTGGTCTTCCACCATGGGCTTGGGGTGGGAAGGGAGAGCGGCCCCGCAGCCAGCCCACATTGGAGGCTCATCCTTCATCCATGGCCAAGAGCTCCCTGTTTTCCTCCTCCTTCACAAGCAGACTGGCTCCCAAAGGGGGTGCAGTCTGAATTATTGGTGCAAAAATTCAAAATCCTAGATGGAAAAGACCGGTAGGATAGCCCGCTTCCCTTCCGTAATTCCTTCCCTGCGTCCCAAATAGGGTGATGCTTAGAAATGCGTCCGACCTCGAGTTCAAAACGGATCGCTTACCCGTGTTTCTTGAACAGCTAATTTTGCTGGCACATTATTATTCACCCTCTGCTATTTTCACACTGTGACACAAAACTAGAGAGAAGAAGAGATTGAAATTTTGACCGGTACGTTATCCTGATACCTGAGATGCCGTGTCGATATGAGAGTATCTTTACCACAAGGACTTTCTTGGTGGTTTTAGAGATCCCAGTGTGAATAAGTAGAAAAAGCAGAACTAATAGCTCAAGAAGCAAAAATATTTTTTTTCTTAAAGAAATTGATTAACATGCAAATATGTACTGTATGCATATTAAATATCATTTCAAAATGTGATGGGCAGGAAGCATAAGTGATGCCATTTGGTTTTGTGGCATCAGTGTGGGTTGATTAAGGGGGTGGGGATAAATTTTGGGGATTATTGATATAGCATGAGTAGAGCCAGATGGTTGTATTACACATCTTTTGTGTTCTTGTTTGCTTCTTAAAGCAGTTGCAGAATTTTGCCCTGGGCAAAATTTACTCTTTGCTCGTATGTTCCCCTGTGAATTTACTTTTGACAAAGTACTTCACAAAGAGGGGAAACGCTGTGCTTTGTGCCCGCGAACTCATCTCTTCCCTTTGCATTTGTGAAGCCACATTCAGAAGTTACAAAATATTTCTTAAATAAATTAGCAGTAGGTGCAAGTTCAGTGTGTGTGCTGTGTATTGCTATCCCTCGGTATGTGATACTGATTTACAGAGCATGTAGTTTTTTAAATTTTCCTTGCAGTGTTTTGGAGAAGAAACTGTGGAAATGGCAACCAGTTCGTTTTAATGCGCTACTTATGTAGTATTCTTCCATTAAAGAAATGTTGTCTTAAAGATTAATGAGGTAATTTTTCCACTACTTTTTTTTTTTAAGTTTTGAGATTGTGGTGTACCTGATTCATGTGATCAAAAACACAGACTTTGTGGTATTCAGGTTGAGTGGGAGAAGGTTGTGCTAGGTAGGTGGTTCTTCACTGGGTGTTGGTGACATTTGTTGGAACTGCTTATCACCGGAACCACCAAAATTTACACGTATTTGTTATTTCCCTTTGAAAGCAAATTTATATTTCCCATAAAAAGATGAGTTTTTGTAAAGGCTTTGCAAGAAAAAATTTGTGTCTTACTTGTGCCTCGCACCAGTTTTCGCGGGTGTAACTCCATTGACTCAGCTGAGGTTACTCCTAATTTACATCGCTGTCAGCCCCTGGATGACGAGTTCCCTCTACATCTAGCAATTATAGTGGAAACAGTCGTGCTTGTAAATATGTTTTGTTCTATGCCTTTGTCCCTGTGTGAAACGGCGTGTTTGCAGAAGGCGAGGGGGCTCGCCTCACTCGCCGCGGCAGGACTTTTATTGGGGACCAGTTCATGCAGCTGCTGACTCAACGGCCCCACGCCTGCATCCCCTGTCTGGGCAAAGCGGACCTGACCTCCATGTTTTGCCCAGGCTGCAAGCAGCAGCTTCGGACCCTTTTTTTTTTTTTTTTTTTTTTTTTTTGGAAACAGCACTTGATGCGAAAATGGGGAACAGCCAGCCCTGACCCTATTGAAATCTCTGACTAGTTCAGTTGCAAGTCTGAGGCTGAAGCAACTTACTCCTCATAATGATGCCATTGTGCTCATCCTATCCGATCAGTTCTTGAAATGTTTTAGTAAGTCTATCTTACAACATTATAAGAAGATAATCAGCTGCCTTAGAAGGTCCCCATCTGGAGTATAGAGTTCTTTTACTGAAAGATGTTTTGCCTTTCCGAGATAGCTCTCGCATTTCATCATCTGTTGTGCAGAGATGAAGTGCATATGAAAAGTCAGTGACTCTGAATCCATCTGTTGTTATTATTTTCCACTGATAATTGGCTTGAACAATGAAATGTCTGTGTCTGTAGCCTTTGAAACTGTACACCCTGTTTATTTTCTGGAGGTCTTGCTCCACTCTCACCCCCCTCTCCCCCCCCTTTTTTTTGTTTGGTTTTATTTTGGTTTTTTGTTTCATTTTTCTCTCAAGCTCATAACTAGTGGAGCTTGCATGAAGATGACATCTTTGACTCTGTGCATCAGTATGTGTCACTCAGCATCTAAAGCTCGCCTGCCAATTTTTGTCGAGGTCCTATGTCTGTTCTGTGTGAGTACAGAGTAGGCTTACAGCAGGAAGACTGGCAGATCCAGAGTTCACAGATGTTTTACCTGAAATGTAGTATTTATTTCACTTTCTCTATTAAAATATTAATTTAGAGTCCAGTATCTAATACTTATGGAATTAGATACTACCTGTAATTGTATAATATATTCAGTTGCATCCAGTTTTGCACGATGCGGGGTATTAATATTGGATTCCACTAACAGCAGTTCCATTAGCTTGCTCAACCAGTATGAGATATATATGAGCAGGGAGGCATAACTACCAGCCAGAACTGCCAAAACAGTCATTAGAAGCTCCATTGGGATGGACAAAGGCTTTTACACAGTCATATACTGATTAAATTTTGTTCTATGGTTTATTTGCATCAAGGTTAGATCACTATCATCTATGTGAACCATATTATCTGACACCTTATTTGGAAGGTCATTTCAATGCAAAAATGGTGAATGATAAAGGGGCTCTAAAATTTCTTGCAGGATTCTTTCATGGAGTATTTTTATCCTGTTAGGCTTGACTAGCTCATGTTAGCAATTTTATTGTGCTTTAATGCAGTGAGTTTACCCAAGGAAAAGTAAAAAACTCCCTCTGTACTGTACGAGGGCTCAGTGGAACTGAACACGCTTGATCCGCATTAGAAATGTGCGTTATATCCAGTATCCTTTGAAATAATCTGTGGCATATGCTTGAGAATCCAGTAAATATGTGTTGCATCTTTTAAAGCCCAAATCTTCCTGCATCTGCCTGTGTGGAAGTGCTCTTTCAGAATGAAATTTCGGTGCCGGACGCAGTCGTGTCGTCCATGTTACGCTGTAGTCTGGAGCACAAGAGAGTAAGGCAGAGGAGTATAATCTTATTTGTGTTTCAATGGCAATCATTTAATACTGCAAGTTATTAAAAAATAATTAAATTACCAAAACCAACATGTAGCTAGGACTTACAATAAGAGGTCAATGTGATTTGACTCCTTAAGTTAGGAAGGGACACTGGTGAATTCCAATTGCTTTAAAATTGTGCTGCTTCGTTCTATTTCTGGAATGGAAGGATAAACGAGACTGAAAAAATAATTTATTTCTCTAGAAGCAAGAGTATATTACAGTATATAATTATGTATATTTGATTATAATAATAAATGCTTAGAGGTGCTTGGTGGTTATCACAGTCTCTAATTTAGTTGTTTTTGAAGTAAATATAGTTTGGAGGGGTGGTTTTATGACAGAAATATTTTTGAAAATAATGTTTTTAAGGGAAACTTCAGGAATTTCTTCCCTTTCCCCAAATAAAGTAGTAAATAGGTGTGCATTATGCAGTGATTCATAACAGCTAAAATAGGTCTGTGTGTGGAATGTCTTTCGTATAGTAAACAAAACAGGGACAGTACAAACAAATTCAGATTTAATCTGTCAACTGGACCAAAAGTCTCCGTATTAATTTTAAATCCTCGTTAAGAAAAGACTGGGCTGGGAGTGTACTGGATTTCAGTACAGTTAATGAAAATGAATTTTACAGGTGGTGTTTGGTTGTGTTTCTTCTGCTCTGGCGAGATGGGTGGCTGAGCCAAAGCGGGCACAGCACACGATTCAGCTCTTTGCCAGAGCAACGCTTAGATTAGAATTGAACGTTTGGCGTTGAGTTGTTGGTGCTGTTGTTATTTACTATTATATGAGCAAAGCGTTTAGCGCTATGATTTGCTTTGATTTTGTAGCTCCTATCCCCTTAAACAAGCTGTGTAGCTTGTCAGAGACCAGGACAGGTAGAATGCACAGCAGGCGTCTGATTTGAGCCAGTTACTCATTTGCTGAGTGTTTGTGTTTATGCAAAGGGGCCTCTTCCTGCATATTTAATCTAGAGTAAGGCAGTGGCTTTTGTTGTGTTTAGACCACATACCTTCAGTCCTTCCTTATACTGCAGCCGGTGTTGAAGCACAGAAAAGCTGGATAGTCAAAAGTGCTTTAGTGTTTTCAAACTCTCAACTTTCTGCAGTTGGTTGGGAATTACTGTACAGCTCTAAGCCTTTTTCTTCCTCATTAATGGGTAAGTTTGCACTCCGGTAGAATAAGATACTTTTGTTTCTGTTCCACTTTATAAATGCAAAAAATGTTTGTTTGTTTGTTTTTAATTGTCCAAACCTCCTTCAGCAAACCTGGTCCGCTGAGGGAGTTTGTTGCAGGGAATTAGATCAAGAATACAGGTGTTTCTGGAATATACTTCTGAATAAAGTAGTAAATGCTGTATTGCAATAGGCAGGTATTTGCAGGGCTGGGGCGGGGGGGGGGAATGTGTTCGGTGTTATTATTCTTTGTACTAACAAATCCTGTTTTGTAACTATCCTGAAGATAATGCTTCCATTGTTAGCTAAAAGCTTTCAAACACTGTGCAACGCAGAACTGCAAAAGCAGCAGCAAAAAAAAAAAAAAAAAAAAAGGAGGGAGGGGGGAAACCCCCACCAACCCTCTGGTCTTTATTGTTTCCTTCGCAAGGGTCCTCACTAGAATGTCTGCGCTGTAATAGGAAGGTTTTTCTTATGTGGAAATTGAATCGTCTCTTCATTGATATTAATAGCACACTAGAGATGTTAGCCATGATGCAGAGTACCAGAACTGTAGAGTAGGAAACCTGATATTGCAGGGGGAAAAAATGACAGTCCTATTGCTCCTCAGTGTGGGAGACATCCCTCCCTGAGAGCAGAGTTTGCATAATGGCATCCTGGCTTAACTATTTACTTATAGGTGTTTTAATCTCGGGCTCTTTCTTTTAGTATAGGCGTAATTACTGTCGCTCGCTCTTGCACTTATTAACTGCACAGCTCGGTTTCTGATTCAGTCTGGACAAATCAGTTTTAAAAATGACTTTCGAGAAAATCCGTGTGGTGTGCCTGCACAATGTATAGGCAGTGTGTGTAATGTCTGCTGTAACATTAGGAGAACGTCAGAGTCTGATGAGAGGGAATTGGTATCAAAAATTAAAGAAAAGATGACAAAGGGCACGTCTTCAAAGCAGACGGTTGTAGTACAGGCAGCGTTTGGAGAAATGTGGAGAATGTGTAGCGAGGCCAGAAGTAGTAGTTTTGGTTACCAATTAACTATTTCCTTCGTTTGAGTAACTCCTCTCAAACAGAAGAGTGTGCTGTTCCACCACATGTTGGAAAGTGTGAGAATCTGAATAAAATTTCATCAACCTTATTAAAATATGTAGGGACTTTGGTCTTCTTGGGTACAAATCAGCCTACAGACTCAGAGGCATTTATTAACAATAAGACTGCTGAGGGTTTTTAATAACAAAATTACAAATACCATATCTAATTGTAAGTGTATTACTTTTATGCACCAGTTATAAAAAGTTTTTTTTTTTTTTGAGGAAAAGTACCTCAGTCAAAGCACCTTGTGTGATTAGTGCTATTGTATTCTTAAATTTTGATTGATAGAGATAATAGTTTTCACTTAAAAATACAGACAGGTACTTTAACTTTCCATGACAATAGCTATTTGCATTTCTTTTATCTTTTTGTTTAACATTTGTGGGGGTTGGGACGGATTTGATTATTAACTCTTATTGCACACCGAGGTAAATGCTAAAACAAAGCTTTTGTTAAAGCTTCAAAGGTAAAACAGCAAATATTGTTTTTAGGCTTCAATATTTAAAGGCTGTTAAAGGATACCT
>NW_009593366.1:0-822 GCF_000690535.1 Cariama cristata
CAGAGGTCTCTTCCAACCAAACCGATTCCATGTATGAAATGAATCCCTAATTCAGTTCGATTACCCAGAACACTGGGGTCAGCAGGGCTCCTGTGGCGACAGCAGCAAAGCCTCACATCCCATGGCAGCTCCGTGAGCAGCATTAGCTCCAGCCTGATGAGGGTTGTGGGGGTACAGAGCTGTCGGACCCTCTTGCAGGAGCCCTGCAGCACCCAGGGGCACCCCTCACCCCAGGAGATGCTCAGCCTGGACTCTGCAGTCAGGCACACCCTGTGTCCCGTGGACCAGGCTGCTGCCCCAGTGCCCCCCCTGCCTCGGCCGGTAAAGCTCCTGCTCCTCAGCCCAACCCAGACCCTCAAGCCCAGCACCTTCATGACCCTTTTGATGGCATCGATGGCTGCATCCAGGAGCGAGCGGGCCCGCGGCTCGTCACAGCAGTGGTCCGCATGCCGGAAGCACAGGAAGAGGATGTAGGCGGGCAGGTCTGGGGGTGCCCCAGGACTGCTCTGTGGTTTGTAGTCTGCAGGGAAAAGCAGGAAAGTTGGGATCCAGGCAGCTGTGGAAAGCTGGTCCTCAGCCAGGCAGGATGTGACCCAGCAACACTGAAAGGATGAGCTCACACAGATGCTGGCAAGAAACCCCAGTAGGGACCAAGCTGGGGTAAGAAGTCCTCATGTCTCCAAACCCTACCTGTGATGACGGCCTTGATAATGCGCCCTTCATCCTCCATCCTCCATGCTAGCATGGCCTGGGACAGCCCAGCCAGGGACGGGACCACAGGGGACTGGGACGGGACCATAGCGGATGCTGCCAACTCCTGCC
>NW_009593366.1:836-1163 GCF_000690535.1 Cariama cristata
GGACGCTGCCAACTCCTGCCCTGACCCAGTAGCCTCTCTCTTCACTGGGAAAGAAGAATGCCGGTCACATCCTGCTGTGTCCTGGGCTGTGGGACCCAGATCAGGTCCCCTCAGCTCAGTTCAAGCAGATGCTCCCCAGCACCTGTTTGGCAGGGGGACTCTGCTCCCCATGTTGAGGCTGGGGACCCTCCAGCCAGCCCCACGCCTCCCTCCCATGCTGGCACTTGCCTGTGAGCTCCTGGATCTGCTTCGCGTAGGTTCTCAGCTGCTTCTGGAGCTTCAGCGTGAGCCTCTCCTGCTTCTCCAGCTTCTGGGCCAGCTCCTGGG
>NW_009593366.1:1253-2704 GCF_000690535.1 Cariama cristata
GTCTCCCTAAGGTGCGCCTGCGCCTCACCACAGGGCAGGGGATGGAAGGCAGCCCCAAGCCTGGTCCTGCCTGGACCCCCACCCTTGCCCCCCTCCTTACCCAGTTCTCCTCCTTGAGCCGCAGGACATGGTGCTGCAGCCCCTCCTGCCCCTGGTGCCTCTGCAGGTCCTGGATGAGGGCTGCCTGCTGCTGGCTCAGCTGCTTGAGCGAGCAGATGTCGAGGTGCAGCCCTTCTACCTCCTCCTCGTGCTGCTGCTTCTCCTCCCGCAGCTGACTCGCCAGCAGCCTGCACACATGCACCCGGGGAAACTGAGGCACCCACCTCCTTCAGCTGCCACGCTCCGTCCCTCTCAGGAGGTATTTCCCCTCCGTGAAGCCTCAGAGCTGGGAACTCTCCCCCTGCCCAGGCACCCTGGGGATGGCACGGACCCAGCTCTGCTAACCGAGCATCTCCCCTCCGGCTGCACGGAGCCTGGAGCCCACACAGCCCAGCCCAGGAATGGGTTCCTCCAGCTCTGCCCTCTTAGGAAGCTTCTGGAGAGCCCAGGGCATCCACTCTGCTCATGCAGCGGGTGTGCCTGTGCTGGGAAAAAGGTGGGATGCTCCAAGCCCATCCCCAGGAAAATGCAGCTGGGTGCACTGAAGAGAAGGGAAGGAGAGCCAGGGCTACCCCACACCCAGCTGGGCCAGCAAGGAGCAGGATGCCCTCGCTCTCCCAGCCCAGCTGGGGCTCCAGGGCCCATGGCATGTGAGGAGGTGGCTGCTTCAAAGGGAGTTTGCAGCTGCAACCCAAGCCCTGGCCAGCTAAAACACCAGGGAAAGCCCTACCGCGGCAGCCCATTGTGGGGAACACTAGCCTCAGCTGGGGACCATCGCCCTGGGACCACACTCACCTGTTGGCAACCTGCACTGCATCATAGGCATGCTTCAGATCGTCATCGGCTGCCACCTTCCCCGGGCTCCTGCCCAGCCCCAGCATCTCAGCTATGTTCTGCGGGGAGAAGACAGCAGGATGAGGCCAGCCCTGCCAGCCTGGCCCTGCTCACGGCAGCGGGGCAGGGGCTCACCCTGCGCTTGAAGAAGTCCAACGGTTTCCTCTCCTCCAGCTCCACCGGCACCTTGGACCTCCGCAGCTCCTCCCGGGTCCGTGCCAGCTCCTCGTTGACAGCCTTGAGCTGCCCCAGGAGGAGAAGGTATGCCTTCTCAAAGGGATCCTGGCCCACACCGCCGTTCTGCAGGACCTCACCGCTGGCCTCAGCCTGCGGCTCCTCCGGCACCGGCTGCCAACGCTCCTCCAGCCCCTGGGTACAGAGAACCGGTGCTGGGCACCAGCACCAGAACACCCACAGACAACCCTTCCCGATGGGACCAGCTCCCAGCCAGGAGCCCCACAAAGCAGGGGCATAGCCAGGGGCAGTCCACTTGTCACCCCCACCCCACTGTCCCCACC
>NW_009593367.1:0-447 GCF_000690535.1 Cariama cristata
TGGCTGGCCCCCTCCCCACAGCCCCTGCCCGTACAGGGGGCTGGATGCCCTGGCACCAGCGCACGCCGGGCTCCAGGCAGCACTCTTCCCTGCGCCCTGACTGCCAGCTCCAGTGGCCCCCAAGGACCACCCAAACAGCTCCTGCAGTCCCAGCCTCTCCCGTGCATGGACCCCTGCCAGTGCCCCGCTGACCCTGTCCCCTCACCTCCGCAGCACTCCTGGGGACTGGGCTCTGCCACGCAGGCACCACGGCAGAGGGCTTTGGCCAGGATGCCAGGACGAGCCCTCCAGTGATCATCTTCAACTGGACGGCCCAGCTTGTGGGTGAGTGCCAGGGCTCAGTGAGGGCCAGGCAGTGCCACTAGGCCAACGGTGCCCTGGCTGGGGCTGGGGCTGCACCACAGGGTGACACCCCCTTTCCCCTGGCCGCACGCTCTCTGCCCATCC
>NW_009593367.1:520-827 GCF_000690535.1 Cariama cristata
CCCACTGTGTTCCTGGGCACTGCCCCAGGGCTGCTGTGGCATCTGGCCCCCCACCCTGCCTGTGTCTTCCCCACCGGCCTGGGCACGGATCCAGGTGCTGGATATCACCTGCCAGCAGCTGCAGGCAGGGACAGGCTCTCACAGGGGTACGTTGCCCGCACTCAGTGCCTTTCCCCTGCAGAGGAAACATACGCCAACGCCACGCAGAAGTGCTGGGATTTATTTGTCGACTTGATGAGGAATGTGACAGCATTGGAGCTGTGCGAGTGGAAAGTCATCAGCAGGTACGGGGCGGCAGGACGGCTGG
>NW_009593368.1:0-788 GCF_000690535.1 Cariama cristata
TTCACAACTGAGCATGGGCTTTCCAAATGCGAACCCAGGAGGCAAACCACAGGACAAAGGTCTTGCAGCCCTTATTGTCATGTGTGCCCATTCTGTCCCTGGCCCGTCAGGTCTGTCCTTGTCCCAGGGGCTCCATGATGCTTTCTGCATGGGGCCATGTCCGTGAGTCCTGCAGGGACCCCTCTGTCCTGGTTCCCGACAGGAGCATCCCCCCCACCATTGCCTGTCACGCTGGCAATAACTCAGCCCTGGGTCAGCTTGGTGCCCTTTGGGGCTCACTGGCTCTGATTTGGGGCTCAGTGGGGCTTTGGCACCTGTGGGAAAACAACAGAAGATAGCAAAGCGGGCTGTAAACAGACAGGGTAGGCTTTTTCAGTACTCTCTCAGAACAGCAGTAAACAGAAATAGAGCAAAGCAATGTGAACAAACCAAGCTCATCCACTAGCTCCAGGATAGAAGAGTGGCTCAATATCTTAAGAATACAGCCTAAAGAGCACCTGGTTTCAAACCCAATATTCAGTGTTAGCTACGTATAGGTCTTCTTCCCGCTCCTCAGTTTCGGCCAGCTGAAGCACACCCAACTTATCTCTAAAATTCTTCCCCCTCTTCTAAGCATCTTCTTGGTGGTCTCAGCATTCTGCCCTTCAAATAAGTAGCTTCTCATAACAGGACAAGGATAGCACTGTTTATTCCCCAAGCAAGGAAACACTTAAGCTGTCTGTTTAATTACAAAAACGAACAGGAAGGAAAAAAATTTCCACAGCTAAGTGGAAAGTGACCAAGATGGC
>NW_009593369.1:0-213 GCF_000690535.1 Cariama cristata
CCAGAGCCCCGGCCCTCCGCTCAGCACCAGCTAACTCATTTCTATGTATTTATTTTTTGGAAGGAGACGTTTCTTTTTCTTGTGCAATGGAAAAAATCTATCTCTGCAAGGCTCCAGCTCCTCCAGAAGGAACTGGGCTTTGCAAGTTGTCTGGGCAATCGAGAACGCTGCTCCCACCAGACAATACCCAGCCCTGTTTCGCTCTGGGCCTCC
>NW_009593370.1:0-12634 GCF_000690535.1 Cariama cristata
CCTGACCAATTCAGGGCTGACCAAGTTAACGCATATTATGAAGAGCATTGTCCAAATGCCTGGTAAAAACAGACAGGCATGGAGCATCAACTACCTTACTAGGAGGCCTGTTCCAGTGGTTGACCACCCTATCAGTAACGGAATGCTTCCTAATGCCAAGTCTGAACCTCCCCTGGTGCAGCTTTGAACCATTCCCATGTGTCCTATCACTGGATACCAGGGAGAAAACAGATCCCTCTCCTCTTCTCCTTCTCAGGAAGCTGTAGAGATTTCCAAAAGCATGAAGGACAAGAAGCTGATTGGGAGTAGTCATCATGTATTTATGAAGAGGAAATCATTCCTGAGCAACCTGACAGCCTTCTGTGATGAGATGAGTAGCTGGGTGGATGAGGGGAGAGCAGCTGATATTCTTTATCTTGACTTTAGCAAGGCTTTCAACACTTTCTCCCACAGCATCCTCATTGACAAACAGGTGAAGAACAGAGTCAATAAGTAGGCAGTGAGTTGGACTGAAAAGTGGCTAATCTGCTGGTCTTAAAGCATTATGATCAGTTGCACAAAGTCCACCTGGAGGCCAGACACCAGTTGTATACTCTAAGGCTAGACAGTGGTGCCAATACTGTTTAATACCTTAATTAATGACCTAGACGATGGGACAGAGTGCACTCTCAGCAGGCTTTCAAATGATGCAAAACTGGAAAAGTGGGTGATACACCAGATAGCTGCACTGCCTTTCAGAGGACCTGGATTGTCTGGAGAATTTAGCCAAAAAAAATGTAATGAAATTCAACAGTGGGAAACGCCAAGCCTGGCACCTGGGGAGGAATAACCCCAGGCATCAACAGGCTGACACTGACCAACTGGAAATCAGCTTTACCGAGGAGGACCTGGGCATCCTGGTGGACAAGTTGTCAATGAGCCAGCAATGTGCCCTCATGGCTAAGAAGGTCCACAGTCTCCTGGGTTGCATTAGGCAGAGTGCTGGCAGAATGTTGTGCAAGGGTATTAATCCTTCAGATTATCAGTTAGAGCCTTCAGATTCACTTCGCTAAAGCAGTGCCAGACATCATAACCAATTCATGTATTTAGTGATTTCATCATTTCATGAATTTCCACCAATCAGCAGAGTTCTAAGGTCATTGTGCAGCTTTGAGGACAAAGGTGTTTATAAGAACGCAAGATAATAAAGTTCTCCTAGTAACACAACTTTTTCAGTGATATAAATTATTAGTAGTAACAAATTTGTTCTTAATTATTGTACAGGAGAAATTTAAGGTTCTATTATGAGATGTAGTATTAGTATCCATATGACTAAATGAACATCTAGGTACTGAATTGTATTTATCTTTAACAGTTTAAAAAAACCTTTATAATTAGTATTTTCCCAATAGTTAATTTAAAGAGAACCTGCTAATGGGATCTAACTTATTATCACAAATATTTTCCTCTGTCTTTTCTGCTAAATTTCTGTGCATATGGTATGTATTTGCTTAAGTAACAAATGTTAAGCAAATATCATAGGACATTCTCAATCACCAATTTTTTATTCAGGAATCCTCCTGTCAGAAATCTTAACCTTAACCTTTGAAGGAACAGAATTATAACATGCAATTTATAAACCAGTTTTCGTTCTTAATACCCAACAACAAAATGAGTAATTACCAAATTATCTACAGATCAGAAGTTACCACAGAAATGATGCTGAAAATAAACATCAAATTCGGATTTTTTAAAAGATAATTTGTAAGTAGGAAGAAAGAAGAGCAGATGTATCCTCTTTTTGTCTTTTCCTTTGTCTGCAATCCTGACATATCAGTCGTCTCCCAGGGTACAAATGGAACTTTGTTCTTTCTCTGCTTCCTCTCTGCATTACAATTAAATAGATGGCAAATGAGCTTAATTTCACTTAATTTAGAAGTTTACAGTGTCAGCACCATACCTTACTTGGCCTTATAACCTGTCTTTAGTAAACACATGAGAAAAAATAGGCATTTATAGGATATGATTCATCTCACCTTAAGGCAGATACCTAAGAGAAGTCAGAGGACTTTTATTCTAAAAGTGCATCTTTCTCTCAGTTGACCACTCAAATATGGATGTCAACACTGCTGATATCTAAAAGTGAGTGTGATGAATCCCAGATCTTAGGACTTGATTCAGTTGTCCAACTAAGGTGCCAAGTGGCATTTGAGATGTTGTAGGTTCCCCTGCAACTTCAACTTTCTCCTCTCAAATGGTGTAATGTCCTATGTCATATTTTATATTCTCTTGCAGATGCACTGGATATGTCTGTAAATTGAAAAGGAAGATAGGAACATATATTTATGCTATTGAATGGAATTCTAGGAGCCTAGCTGTCCACACAAGGGTATTTCTGCTCATGGACAGGTTTCTAAAGTTAGGTACCTTTCAGACAGAGTTTGAAAATTGTGTAACATTGTACATTTAAATTTTATTAGGAACCTCCAGAATTAGATGCCCTGTAACCACCTCTCTGTAACCCTGCTCTGAACTAGTAGGCGTTTCTATCAATAAAGATTATTGCATGGGTAGAGAAAGAGTATGGAAGCAATCTTTATATTAAATAAATGTTTTCTTTTTCCTGTTGAACACAGCTTTAAGATTGGAAAAAATGAATAACCCCCCAAAATGAAGGAGAGAACAATCTCCCTTTCAAAATCATAGATGTTCAGATGCATTATTTTTTTTTTAGTACATCCTAATAGGCTGCAGTCTGATGTTCAAAGCAAGTTGTTCCAAAGAAAAGCACCTGTGCAAATTATATACTGAATTGGTAAAGATAGCTGTGATACTGCTAATTTCCAGGGTGTGACTCTGCTGCCAAAACAGAGGTGTGAGTCCCCATAAAAAATTCAGGAAGCTCCATAAATAGCACTCCCAGTGTGAAGGTACTGTTGACAGAACAGGAGTTGGAATGACAGCCATGCAAAGTGCACCGTGGATACCCCAGAGGCTTTGTAGAAAACTGAAACCGTATGGTTGCTGCTGAGGTGACTGGGAAAAGCAATTGGCTTCAAGCTGCATGGATGTGTTTGATAAACTGATTAAACTGTGAGGATTTAGGGACATGGGGGAGACTTCTAAATAAGCTAAATGCTCTGAAAATGAAGGATGCTTGCATCTCTGCCCAGGAGTCTGTCACTCAGTCCTGTAGGTTTACAGCTGCCTTTACAGGTGCTGAATACAGTTCCCCGAGACAGATCCATTTGCATCCTTGGAAATAAAATCTCAAGAGCACTTAGACACTGTTCTTTAAACATAAAGTTCTTCTGACTTTTAACATTTTTACTGTCATCTCCACTAAGGAAAGCGATCTACTGCTTTTGGAAATCTCTCCCAAAGAAGAGATCTTAGTATGACTTAACAGTCTGATACCTTTCTAATCTGATATTTTAAACCTGGGATATGTTTTGTGAGTCAGAGCCTGTTGAAAAGGAGGATGCCTTTTGCACTTAATCTTGACAAATCAACATCAACTGCAAAGTGGAGATTACATAGCTTGAGTGAGGATGCTGTAAAGGTCTTTTTAGCTCAGGTCTATTTTAGACAATATTTTAGACAAGCAGCTGTCACTCTGGAAACTGTCTCGTATACCACTGCAATGAATCTAGATGGTTAGTAGAACACAACCTGAATGCAATACTGATGTGTAACAGGGGCAAAATCTATGCTAAGAACAGGATTGAGGTGAATTATGGTGGATAATGGTAGATTAGCTGAAAGAGCATGGATTAGCAGATATGTCACTGATGAATGGAATTAAAATGCTTGTAAACTAATTTAAATAGCACAGCAGCTGAACACAGCACCTGCTTAAAGTGGCTGTAAGTGCAGAACTTTTGTCTGGTGAATTTTCTGTATGCTCTGAACAAGTGCCCATAGGATGTGAAGTAAATTGCAAGTCCTGTGCATAGATATGAATGTTTACTGTGATTATGAAAATTATAAAAATAATGAATATTTCTTTTAGTGTTAATGAATATTTCCATTCAGTTCCATAAAAAAGATCAATAGTAGGACACAGAGCTACTGTGAAACTTTAGATAATATTGATAGTTTACTTTCTGTCAGGAAAAACAATAGTAGGAGGCAGATACTAGACTCTTCCACAGGACATTTTACAGAGGAAGTCTATGTATTATCCAGTGAGGTTACTTCTTCATTACTGAATCCAACAATGTTCCCTAATATTGTGTGCACCCTGGATTGATCTGACTACCATAATGGTGACATAAGAATTTCATTTTCTGCTTCACTTCTCCTTTTTGGTGCCTTGGTTTCTATAAAAAGAAAATTCAAGGAGGTAGGTCAGGTCTGATTGATAGGAAAAACATGCTGCAACAGAACTAGAAATTCAGAACATGCCCTGGCACTTGAGACTGGACATGGTCTGAACTGCCTTCTGGAAGAGTTTCTCTCTCTCTGTTCACTAGAGAGAAAGCCTGGGTTCCCAACTTAGGTATCAGAAGGCGGATGCTGAAAGTTAGGCTATGTGACTACCTCCACAGATACATAGTTTTGATGACAGTTGTATAGTCCTGCAGAAGATGATGGAACTACAGTGGTATAAGGAAAGGAAAAGAGACCTAAACGTTCTACCTGTAAGAATGCGCAAGTTTTTTGGAGCTCAAGTTGGAAGCACTATTCTGTCAACAAAAAGCCAAGGTGTAAATATGAAACAAATAAATAAATAAATAAAGCAGCATTTCTACTGTCAACAGAGCAAATATACCCACAAGCCGGAAAAATAAACACAAAAATTTTGTAACACCATTTTTCAACTTTTACTTCTAAAAGTAAAAATACACTTTATTGGTGCTATTTATCTCAGCTTCCTATGATTTTCATTCCTTCATTGGTATGGTCAAAATCCATATTCGTGGAGCTGATATGGCCAAGTTGAGTATTGGCACGCTGCTTGACAACTCTGCTAACAAATGCTGTTATTCTACTTTATCAGGACAAAATACGTCAGTAGGTGTTATGTTGATTGCAGATGGCTTTCCCAAACAAATATATGAAGTTTACTAGCAGTTCTCCAGCCTTCTATAACTCTGCTTTATCTAAAAATGTTTCTCTCTATTAAAATTTTAGCAGGAGTTTTCTTCATATTACCTTGGCACATAGGTTTCCAGCTACTGCTTTGAAGTCTTGGGGGAAGTACACTCATCTCACCTGATCCTGTTCCAGTAGAGAGCCTGACAGGTCTTGGAAACAGATTTTTGTGTTTGCATTTTTGGTAAATTTTTGCAGTTTCTGTAACACTGAGTTTGACATTTCCTACATCTAAAAGTCAGAGGGACCATTACAATAGTTAGCAACTTTTTGCCAGCTTCAACCTGTTTATTAAACTAGTTAGACTTTCTCTAACTTCCCCTGTTAAGATCCTAACTCTCCAATGAAGTTTTAAGAGCATTTAGGCAATCATATCAACCAGTGTTAGCACCAGCCATTTACTGACAGATTCAGCAAATGTACTTTCACATTTTTGAATGCATTTTCTGAGAAAATTAAGGAGCCATCTATGGCTCTTAAAGCTCTCCACTGAAATGCAGGAGGGATATTGTCTACAGAGAAAAAAATGTAGATTAATGGAATTCTTCAACCTCATAGTATCATTTACTGTCCTTTCTGAATCTTCTATCTTCATGCTGACTGTGTGTCACTCAGATAGCTGTTCACATTGAAAAGCCAGTGAGTTGTTGCCTAGATCTTCGAATATCCTTAAGTGAAAACAGTAGTATGAGGTACAGACATGACAAAATTACTG
Source organism: Cariama cristata (assembly GCF_000690535.1). Classification (NCBI taxonomy): domain Eukaryota; kingdom Metazoa; phylum Chordata; class Aves; order Cariamiformes; family Cariamidae; genus Cariama; species Cariama cristata. Next base: position 5,792 of record NW_009593370.1, read on the forward strand.
TAACTTAAAAAGTAACTATGAATCTTTTAAAACTGTGCTAATACATATGACACTCTTCTTGGTCTTGGCAAGTGTGAGATAATTCAACTTTCACTGAAAGAGCACCATGTTACATTTATTGTGGCTGAAGATTTTGCATGGAGGCAGCCAGTGCAGCTGAGAAGAATCATGACAACTTCTTAAGAAGCTGTAAGACTGTGCACAGTTTGCAGAGGAGATGTAAATGGATAAGAATGGATCAGTGTAGTGTGGGATTACTCCGGAAATCTCTGAGATAAATTACTTCTGACAGAGGAATATCTTGAAAGGTGCATGAAATAATGATGAAGAAACCTAGGTAGCATGTTTTTCCCTTAATGCCTTTAGGTGAGTATCACAACCTTCTCCTTTGTCTGCATGATTGCAGGCCATTCAAATCCACTCACCTCTGGAGATTTGAACACTTTAAGATCTCACTGTCTTCAAACTCCTATTTATCTTCTCCTTCCTGACTAATTTTAATAAACCTGTTTTGTGAAAATCAAGAGACTGCTTTTTAACCTGTTGCCTGCGCTTCTGTTCACTGAGGGAAGGGCTGTAACCTTGCTACCCGCAGTTGTGATAACATATCCTTGATCAGTCATCTTCTCACTGGATCAGCTCAAAGCTTCTGACACATCTTGGCTTTTAATTAGATTAAAATGGGAAGGAAAAGTTCCCCTTTTATACATGTACTCCAAAAGGAATAATATCTTGCAAGTGAAGCACACACAATGATCCTGTCTATTTACAAGTCTAAGAATTAAATGAAAATAGAAAAAAAGGAACCTTTGTTCTGATCAGAACGACAGTTTGATATGAAACAAAAATGGTAGCCTTCTAAAACATTTCAAAAGATGGATTTTTCTGAAGATGTGTTTGTAATAGAAATTCCCAGCCTACTTCCAGGGCTTTGTACAAGCCAAGTAAGAAAAATGGAATTAGTTGTAGGACCTGAATCAGAATCTCAGATCCAGAGAGTAATGAAAGTTTAAGATATTTTGCAGTTTCTGTGTAAAATAATAAAAAAAAAGGCATGGAGATCAATATATTCCCTTTAAAGACAGGACTCTTCTGCACACTCAGTCACATTCCTCCAAAGGGAAGACTGGTTTTCTTCCTCTGACAGTCACCCATGGACATAAAAGTCAGACTTAAATGAGCCACACAAAAGTCTTTTCACACTTTTTTCTGTCCTTCACACACTGAGTTCTCAGTGTCTAGCAGAGCATTCACAGGGGCATGCAGTAGTTACTGAAGTTGCATTCATAATTGAGTGAATGGGGTTTTGTACCCTGTAGGCCCATCAGTGAAGATACAGGTTAGAAATGCACCTTGAGAAATAAATATGCCCTGACTACTTTTCCTGTGTCTCATTCATAACAAAGCTACCTAATATCATACCCGATTTGTTGTTTGCCCAGTGTTTTCTTATCAATGGCATAGCCCAGATAAGCTTCACGTAAACAACAGCATTCACTACGTTATTGGTGATTAAAACCAATCTAGGGTCTCATAGATGATATATTTCAATTTAATTACACTTTCTGATGGTGAATATGACTCCTACCTCTGAGCAAATGAAAAAACGATGTAATGCCATATTCCACTGCATGGCAGAACACAGTTTGACACAGCCATAAAATCTTAATTCAGGAGCTGCAATTGATTAGCATCAGTACTACCACTTACTCATCATTCAACAGCCAAGACTGGGGTGGAAAGCTGAAAGTTGTCACCTAAAGCAGGAAGAGATAACAAACTGAGAGATAGTATGTTTTGAATAGATAAACAATTGGCCCAGATATTTTTCTCAGTGAAAGGAGTGAAAAACAAGATCAATAACAAAAGTTACGTGGGACTTACATCACTGCAAACAGTGGAGAATCACCATGGTGCCAAGTCTGCAGTCCTAACAATGCTCACGAGTGCCTACTGAAATCTATTGCTATCTGACATATGTTGCTGTAAATGCTAATTAAATCTCAGGGCTGTGTTCTATTATTAAAACAAGAGTTCTTAGTAGCTGCTAAACAGAGCTGCCTCCCTGCAGGAGCAGAGCTATCAGCTGCCTGGGTTTCCTTTTCTGTCCTTGGAGCACCATCTAAGCAGATTTTTTTAATAAGTGCAGCCCGTGTCTGGGGTTTGGGAATTTCCAGCAGAAGGTTTGCAAGGGGCAGCCTTGGCAGGCTGAAGCAGGCAATGGCAGGGCAGCAGTGAGCACGGGCAGGCAACGGGAGAAGGGAGGAGGAGGAGGAGATATTCATGTAGTGCTAGATCTGAAGCGCCGGCAGCTGCTGCATTTGGCCTGTGTCCACAGATATGAGCAAGGCTAGGGCTGGGGTGGAGCAGAGCTTGGGGCAAAGCAGGTGGGGATTTGCTATAGGAAGGGATTTAGGTCAGGGTGGTGGGAGCAGGGAGGTATAGGGGTATTAGGGTTATGTTACTGGGAGTTGGACAGGGGAGGTATTGAGGTTGGTGGTGGAGATCTAGGGACAAATAAGGATGGGATACTGGGGCTCTGTGTTGGATTTGGAAAGTGTGGGAAGCTCTGGGGCAGGAAGCCTGGGACTTGGGCATTTTGGAACAAGGGACATTTGATGTAGAGCTATGGGACTTATGCTCTGTAGGTGAACAGGAGTGTGATGTGATGGGGTTGGCTTGGAGACAGTGATTTTGGTTTGGACATGATTCATCAGTTCCTTTTCAAGAGAGAGCATTGGGCAGCAATGCACTCCTCCCACATCCTACCTCTTTTAGATCCTCTTTTCTATTTTTCACTTATTTGGAAATGTGGTTGCATTAATCAGGATGCCCTGTAAGACCTGACTCTACTTCTTTCCAGGAAAGAAGTACACATTGTATATGGGGAAAATGGGAGAGAAAAAGGACATCAGACAATGAGAAACCTCCTTTCAGTGATTAGTATTCATATTACTAACTTTTAACCATGCTTATGTCCCAGTGCAAAGACTGCAATGCCAGTGCAAAGTAGAAGTCTTCTGCACAATCACATAAGGGTGTATATAACCTATCCTAAATTACATGATGTATTCATAGCAACTTCCTTACTCTGCTATTCATCACACCATTTATCCCCACTGAATACAGGAGTCTTGAGCACCTAAGTTCCTATCCTAGATGTGTAAATTTAGATGAGATTGGTGCTCCTGATGTCTGCCTCTTTTTGCATATAATGCTCAACCAGAGTACTTTAGGAGTATCCAGAGCTGGCTAAATGTTGTTTGCATCTACAGCATCTTTTGCACACAATCAAACTCAATCCATGTGCTTGCCCAAAGCTAGTGGACCTAATGCTCACAACTTAGTGTTGGAAATACAAAATCCAACTTCTCTGCTAGTGGAGTAGGAAGAAAACTTCCTGTCCTTTACAGACAACTGATAAAAATGTCAAAATATACCAAATACTAACTTTTTGTAGAAGTCTGTGCCTCCTAAGAAAATGTCCCTACCTTGCCCTCTGTCAGAAAAGTATCTCGCACTATTTGCATTGGCCTGAAATGGAGGAGATAAGGAAGTGCTTCCCCGCTCCCCACCGCGCCCCCCCAGTTCATCTATACATTGCAGCTAACAGGATGCCATTTGCTGTAACACTTAAAAGACCACTTTTTTTTTTGCCAATGGATCGACTAAACAATTCTAGAGGAAGTATACCATAAATATACACATGGTTTAAAAAGGAAGAAATTCATTAAGACCGATGCCGTTAAAGATGCAGTACAGTACACTGTCCACAGACAAGCATCTGTGGAGGGATGCAGAAACATACAACAATTACCATTCTCTATGTACAAATTCTGCTCTCCAATTTAAATAAAAAACTTAAACTTTTCATGATGAGTCCTACAAAGTCAAAAAAGATGATGTAATCCTTGAATGGTAGGAGTCAGCATGAGGTCATAGGCAGAAGATTGAAAAGGTCTGTGCGTGATCCAGCTTGCTGTTATCCCAGGAAGCCATACTGTAGAATTTCATTTACAAGCTAATTGCACCCTACCTCAAAAGCATGTCAGTTTTTAGCTCTTAACACTCTGACAAGAAGGTTCCAGAGCTTCACTCCTTTTGTTAGCAGAAAATACCTTCTAATTCTCAACTTGAATCTATTGCTTCCTAGTTTGTGCTCATTCGCCTTGTGCCAAACTCACAACAGATTAAGCGATTTTTAACCTCCTGCTGCTTCTCTTTTTCCAGCTGCAGTATTCCTGGCTATTTAAATATCAATAGTTACCTTCCCTCCTCCCTCCTCTGATTATGAGAATGCTACATAAATTACAATAGAAATCAAGATTTTTTTTTTCAGGTATATTACAGCATTTTGTCCGTTCTTTTTTTCTAGTTTCTTTCTTGTCTAAGTTAATGAGGTATGTTCAGAGTATGTTTTCAAGCTTTTCTTAGAAACTTAAAAGAAGGTGAAAGACAGTGGGATTCCCTGCATTCATGTGACTCCTGATGGACTCTTCCTGGCATTGATCATTAAAGAAATACGATGTTTGACTATTTGCACAGATTTCATAAGACTGATAATGTTAGAATAAGTTGAGCTGAGTGACACAAAGGTAAAACCTAGTGGAGTCTGGAGGAATTCACTGTAGAAGATTCATTTTGCACTCATGCTTTGTCTTAAAAAATTAGTTGTTTTCAGTAAGAATTTGAATGTTTTCAAGTAGCAGCAAAACATTTTAATGGCAGGCTAGACATAGCCAAGATGAAACTACTAGTCCTATAGAGATATTTTTTTTTCTTTCCTTTCTCCTGTAATTTAGGTTTCACTCAAGTATCCTAACCCTGTGTCCAATATCATCTCAAAACTAAAAAGCAACTGAAAGGTAAACCTAGCTGTTACTTGTCAGGTCTACACATAGGTCCCAGCTTTTAGTTTTTGGTATTTGGTAACCAGGTCATCTTTGTCAAGACTTCACCAATAGTTTCTTTGAAATCTTGCCTTGAATCCAGTAAAAGTTCCTCAAATCTGAGCCACTTTGAACTCAAAGTTTCTGGCTCATTGCATTCACATTTTCTTTGGTGGGAAATTTCAGACTGGCTGAATAGGAACGTGTTATTATTATTATTATTATTATTATTATTATTATTTCATTTTTATGAAGCAGTCTGTAAGGTTGTGGCACCTCCTTGAAGTCAAAAAGCTTGACAGGAAGACAAATGCTGGAGACAGGATAAAAGAATTTGATGAGTGCCCTACGTACAACAATTTTCTCATTATTTCAAATCTCTGAAGCCATAGAACAGTCCTCTTAAGAAAGTTATGTGGAAACAATAAGGAAAAAAAGCTAATGTTCCTTCTGTTCCCCACTCTGCAAAAAAAAATTGAGAAGGTTTAGAGTGAGATACTTTCCTTCTATCCTTATATTGTGATCAAAATATACATACATATGCACTCACATATAGAGAAATCCTGATTTCCTGGCTGATAACCTTTTAAGGCTTGAAGAATTAGCCTCACAAAATATTTAAGATATAGCAAGGGTAAAATAATCACCACATAAACAGAGCAGCCCATGGGAAGAAAGACTGAAACAATAGCCTAATACAACAGATTTGAGCAACTACACACAAAACCAGTCTGCTGTCCTGAAGAAAACTCACACTGGACTGGAACCAAGTATAAAAAAATGAGGTTACAGCCAATGCACCTTGCTTTAGTGTGTTGCACTGTATGATAGAACATGTTTATTTTTCTCTCCCCTTAGTGTATTTAGAGGGTTTCTATAGTGTCCATTTTATTACCTCCATGGTGTGAATTAATGACAGGCCAAGATTTGTGCCTGTACCATGGTTTTAGACCCTCAGGGCCAACCACAAATGTGCAGTAAATATGATGTCAGACACTTTGGACTAAATGAGCATTTTTATGTGGTCATGAGGACATGACCAGTGGGGTACTGTTCAGTCTGCTTGTATGTGTACTGTAGAGTCCTCCACAGAAGCATTCATGGGAGGTTAAGGGCTGCCAGGGGTTCTTGGTTGCCTTTCATTGTGGCACAGATTTTCAGCATTTGGGAGAACTTCTAGACAGAAGTTACCACTCTCAAAATGCACATTGCACAAACTGATAAAAGTGAGAGTTTCAATCCCACTATCTAATTTCTATGTCTCTTTAATGTGTTGAAGGCATGCTGTGGCCAACAAGATTACAGAGAAGAGCAACAAGACCTCTCAGTAAACACCCCTGCAGGATAATAAAGTGATAGACAGGAAATTTAGAACATTTTTAATTTTTATTTTATATTTATACTGTGTCTCTTTTGATACAAGTACCTGCTTTAATAAAAATTTATGAGAGATGCAGCTTTATGTTTCAGGGCATTAGACTTCCATAGATTGTCTCAGGCTTGAGGGAGTCTTTCTGTGTTAGGCACATCTCACGAATTGCCCTTTAAGGGATTCTTCCTGAATTTACTTTAAAAATTTCTGGTCACCAGAGGAGATAAAATAGAGGCCTAAAAGTACCATCTCTTTTGGCCAAACCAGTAATTTTGATCTTCAGTGCTTGTCAGTTATTTTTGCCATTTATAAACATGTTGACTGGAGGTTAGCAAATGTGACGTCCACCTACAAGAAGGGCCGGAAAGAGGATGCAGGGAACTACAGGGCTGTCATCCTGACGTCAGTGTCAGGGAAGGTGATGGAGCAGATCATCTTCAGCGCCATCACATGGCACGTACAGGACAACCAGGTGATCAGGCCCAGTCAGCATGGGTTTATGAAAGGCAGGTCCTGCTTGACTGACCTGATCTCCTTCTGTGAAGGTGACCCACTTGGTGGATGAGGTAAAGGCTGTGGATG
>NW_009593371.1:0-246 GCF_000690535.1 Cariama cristata
CAGCCCCAGCTCCTGCCAGGGCACCCACGCCTGCACCGCGCAGCGCTTCATTGACCAAAAAGCCTCTTTCTGTCCGGTTTTTTCCCTCTCTCACATCAGAGCAGGAGCTGCACCCCAGGGCAGGGTCCTTGCCGGGATGGTGACACCAGGGACTCCTTTGCCAGCCTGGCTGCAGTGGGCAGAGAGAGTTAACTGCAGCCTTGGCAAAACAGACCTGGTCCCTGAGGGCTGGGAAATAAGGAATTC
>NW_009593371.1:351-610 GCF_000690535.1 Cariama cristata
AGGGAGCACCAAGGATGCACAAATCCGGTCCCTGACCATCCCCGTCCCCACCGATCAGAGCCTGCCCACACCCACCATCCCCACAGCGGCTCTCAGCCCTCGGCCAGAGCTCACGGCCAGGAGGCCGGTGGTGACACCGCCCCGGCGCGGTGTGGTACCTCCCGCAGGCACCCAGCCCTGCTGTGGGGTGATGGCCCCACGTCGGTGTGTGCCAATGGGTGCGGCGGCACGGTCTCTCCAGCATCGCATCCCCGCGGTC
>NW_009593372.1:0-10769 GCF_000690535.1 Cariama cristata
GCTGGGGAAGCCGGGGGGAAACGGAGGGGAAATGCAAGGGCCAGTTAACAGGAAGAAATGAAACAACACTCTATTTTAAAACCATATTGCATGAAAATTCGTACTTTTCTGAGTGACGGGTGCCTGTATGCATCAGATATATGTAATTTCAGTCCTTTCAGTGACACACAGTCCCAACCGAAGAGATTTTCCACCCCAGTTTGAGGGACATGCTCTTTCATCCTTCCTCAGGCAGTAATGCTGCAATTACGTATCTCTTTCCGTAAGGCTAGTTTTGTGGAATTAAAAAAAAAGTTTCTCTGCTCATATAATTCAATATTTCTTGTTTTCTTTACTGTATTTTTCTTCCTCAAAAGTACCCGAACTATGAGTTTGAAGAACAGCACTTGAAGTACTTAGAACAGAACAGTTCAGCTGGAAGGGACCTACAATGATCACCTAGTCCAACCGCCAACCACCCGATTCTAGTTTTTTAAAAAATTATGAACAACGCATTTGGTCTAGGAATAAAACTCTTTAGCCATGACCAGAACCATCTTTGAGGCAGCCTGAGAACAGTAGCACATATTAATGTACATTCACGTACTACTCCTAGAGGTTTTTACTATCTTTCAGAATATCTTATGGAAACGTACCTACATGTGGTCTTCAAGGCAGATAGCCTAGATTCCCATTTGAGCTTCCTAATGGAGAGATAAAGAGGCTCTCATGCTTCTTTTTTGACCCATTGCTTATATGAAAGAAAGATAAAGGTGCAGTAGTTTATTTTTGTTTTGTTTTTAAATCAAGAACTACTCCGAAGGAGGGAAGAAGCAGCTTCTCCTACTCAGCTTCCGAAGAAAGCTGTTTCAGCCATCTTGCGGACGGCGGGCAGGTTCGAGGCACAGCAAGAGGCGGCTCTGCACGCCTGGTGGAAGGGAAGCAGATCCGTTGCTGCCATGTCTGCCCGGGATTTCAATGGACTGGAAGGACACATTTTCAAGAGGATGGACATGGCGGATCATAGGATCACAGGGCTGCAGAATAATTTAAGCGGGGAGGACCGCAGGAAGCCTCTGATCCAACCTTCTGTCACAGCAGGGTCAGCTCTGAGGTCAGACCAGGCTGATCAGGGCTTCATCCAGTCAGGGCTTGAAAACCTCCAAAGATGGCAAGTGCATTGCCTCCCTGGGCAACGTGTGCCTCTGCTTGGATGGGCCTCATGGGGAGGAAAAACTTCTCTCCAGTTGTCATGGTTTAACCCCAGCTGGCAACTGAGCACCACACAGCTGCTTGCTCACTCTGCCACCGTGGGATGGGGGGAAGAATCTGAAGGGTAAAAGTGAGAAAGAAACTTGTCAGTTGGGATAAAAACAGTTTAATAATTAAAAACATTTTTTCAATTGTGAGGAAAAAAAAACCCACAAAAACAGTTTAATAAAGATTTTTTTAATTGTGAGGAAAAAAACCCCACAAAAACAACAAAGAGAAAGGAAAATAAAACCCAAGAAAAAAAACAAGTAATGCAAATAAAAACAATTGGTCACCACCAACCGACTGATGCCCAGCCAGTCCCCGAGCAGCAGCCTCCCTGCCAACCTCCACCCCCAGTTTGATTGCTGAAGATGAGGTCCCATGGTCTGGAGTATCCCTTGGTCATTGGTTTCAGCTGTCCCAGCCGTGTCCCCTCCCAACTCCTTGCGCACCCCCAGCCCGTTCTCTGGTGGGGGCCGGGGAGGGTGAGGAGCAGGACAGCCCTTGATGCTGTGCAAGCGCTGCTCAGCGGTAACTAACACATCCCTGTCTTATCAATGCTGCCTTCAGCACAAATCCAAAACATAGCCTCATACAAACTACTATGAAGAAATTTAACTCTATCCCAGCCAAAACCAGCTAAATAACTTTTGGTTCAGAGCATAGGAAAATTGCGCTGTGTCTCCTCCAACATCGTGTGTGAGTGTAAGACATAAGTCCACCAAAATGCATGTTCCATTAGCTCTGGTGGAGCTCCTGAATGAGGAATTGGCAAACCTGAAAGATGCAGCGTTGTGATAAGGTGGATCCGAACCCAGTGATGGCGAGAAAACTGAAAGTGTGTGTATTAATTAATCTGAAGTCACTTACAAGAACACCGAAAAGAAATCATTATCTATCACCAAAACCGAGCACATGTTATCCTAGCATCACTGTTTGTGATTTCCAGCATGATTTCTGGCACCTTCAATAACACGCCTCCAGCCACCCAGCAACAACTCCCCTAGGTTTTGGCCGGCTTGGGGTTGTGTGAGTGCTTATGGGCATCAACAGAGCTGTGCACAAAAGAGCTTCCAAGTGCGCTGGCATTGCAGCTGATGGCAGCCTTGCTTCAGGAAGGAATACGACAAGGAAAGGCATGTCAGGCTCCTGATACCAGCCTGCGATAACCTAAACAGGCGTTGGAAGTCAGGTGCTACGCAGGGCAGAGAGAAGCTGAGGCTTAGGTGAATCAACGCTCCCTGAAGAGATGCCTGTTTGGCTTCCAGAAGACTCCAGTTAGACCCAGGAAAGTAGGGTGGCTAACAAAATGCACAGACATGAAGTGAATCAGTATATTTATAGGGATGACCAGGTTAATGATACAATTTCTGCTCACCCTTACCTTGCAACCACAGCGGTTTATAATAAAGAGTGGGCATTATCAAAAAGTCAGCAGCTGACATTGTAAGCAGTCAAAAATCTACACAAATAAAGCAAGCACCAGCCTTAAAGTTTCATGTTCCTATTGAGTAGCTAGAAACGCAGTGCAGTGCTGCTAGAGGAGACCTAGAGACAACTCTGGTACAAACCCATCAGGCAATCACTGCCTGAGGGACACAGCAGTGAGTACAAAAAGTACCTTTGAAAGAAAGAAAATATCTGAGCACCTAGTAGAGATGGTGCCCTGGGAAGTCATTTTTTTCTTGTACACCTGTCTTAGGTAACTAACAGAAAGGAAGCTTTTGGGTCTGACATTTTTGATGGGATGGGTCTGCTAGGCTCACTTTGGGTCAAATCACAGGCTGTTAGGAAACATCATGAAGCAGCTGTAGAGTGCACCTGAGTACAGTGCTACCGCTGAGCCTGAGGGCTGTGACAGCATCAGAAGTAGGGGTGCTGCTATGGTCATTAATGATTTTTTAAAAAAATTATTGTATTATTTATTTATTTTATCTGAGAACGCCACCTGACATCTAATCCCTTAAGAGAGTCTACAATCCCTAGTAAATAAAAATATTCCTTGACAATGAAAAGGAGACAGATAGCATCACCGTAAGATTATGATGGAAAATTGTTCACTAATCAGAATCCTCCCATTACGTCTGCGCATGGTTTGACATGCGTTGCAGCGAGCTCCTGCCCGTTTGTGGACACGTGCCTGGGTGGCAGCCTGAATGCGGTGCAGGTGCCGAGGCACCTGGGGCAGCTCCGTTTTGGGAGCAGCAATACCAGGACCAGGCTGTGCTGGGCTCTGTGTACGCCTGGCAGAGGTCAGCAGGACTGCAGGGCTCTCTGTGGCCCATGGCCGCTGTGACCATTGACAGCTCCTTTCTGGTTTGCCTCCTATGTGTTTCTGTAGCCAGATGAGAGGTAGAAGAAGAGAAGAAGCAAGGCTGGTTAGCAACGAAACCCTAAGAGAAATTCTGCTTAGAGCTGAGACATTTCTGCAGATGATAGAGAAATCTGGTCTTCACCCCCTTGGGAATGACCTCCTGAAGTGATTGCTTTGGACCCTCTAAGTGAGTTAAGGGGAAGGGAGGGGGGGAGATGGAGGAGGAAAGGTGGGTTGAAGAGCTCCATTTATACTTAACTAGTGTGAAATACTAGAGGTCAGAAATAAAAGGCCACTGACTTGCAGGTAGAGCCTAAACACAGTAAAACATGAGAGAAACTACAAAATGACAGGGAGTAGCTCTTGAGCCAGACAAAACGCAGGTAAGGGAAGAGGAACAAGATTTTCCCCATGAGTGAGCTGTCTGATAGCGAGACCAATACACTGGTGCACGACAGTGACAAAACAGGAGGTAGAAGGCAAAACTGGTTATCAAGAAGGCTGTGAAAACTGATTTGGGAAAGTTGTTTGAAGGGGAAATACTTCTTAACTATATGCTCAAGGATCAATTTCTGCTAAAAAAATGTGAAAAGGAAATGTGGAATAGCCACACAAAGAGGAAAAAAATGCATGAAAATATGAGTGGAGTATTTCTGAATGAGAAATTAATACTGTCCAGTAGCTTAAAAGTGTCTTCTGCTTCCTGGCTATCCATGGGTATTGCTGGTGATCAGTCTTTTTTTTTTTTTTCTTCACCTTCCTTTGATAAACAAATTAAGCACATTTAATCTCTTCTTTCAAGGTGAATGGTGTTTTTCTAACTGTATTGCTCGGGCTTCTCTAAATCTGTTCTCTGCATCTTCTCAGCATCCTGCTTAGCCAAGATTAAATCAGAATCGCGTAGAATCTTGCAAATAGTTCTCACTCACTAATAACTTCCCATTTTCTGTCTTCTGTAGATCACACTTTCCTTCTTCATGGCTGTACCACACCAGCAGGTGATGGTTATCAACAACTTTTATGATAATGATTACGATTATCAAATTATTTTATAGATTTTTGAATGAAACATATTTGTAAATAAAATACATAAAATAACATTACATAATTATATAAAAACATACACAATTAATATATGCATGGTTTATATATTTTTATTATTATTTATTATAATAATCAACACTATTTTCTCCGACTGCAGGATGGAGGCAGGGTGCAGGCTTGCTGACACTGCAGCCTGACTCACGCTACCGGTCTGTCTTCAAACCCCAGTTTAACAAGCCTCGTTTCACACAGCCGGCTGTTCTGTTCTGTCGTGACCCGCGGCGAGCAGGAACAAGAGAGAAAGATGAGAGATCCCTGAAATGTTTTCCGTAGCTTTACTTATATCTACTGAGGTGTCTGGAAATTGTTACATATGGGTCTTTTCATCTTTCTCTCCTGAGCTTGTTTCTTCGGCGTTTAAATCATGGCAAATAATGCATTAAATATGACTCTGCTCTGACTGTTGAACATAATGATTAATGCTAGCTCATGCCTATCTCAGACTCTATGTGATATCATGTTTAAGAAGGTATTAGCTACCATCGCTTAGTGAAACATCTTCTCCTGTAGGAAAATATCCTTTCATAAATAAACCAAGACTGGAAGTGACACAGCTCTGAGCTCATTACTGAGGAACAACCTGCAAAAGTGCAAACCTAATTCTACATAGTTTTTCAAACACTCCCCATAAAGCCCTTCCACGGTAAACAAAGGAAAAAAACACAGCAGGAAAAGCTGAATCAGTTATTTGCATCTATGTTCACCACAACAGAGCACAGGGAAATCTCCATGCTGGCATCCTTCCAGATGGAAACTACACAGAGTAGCTGCCTTGAAGTGAAGCATGTGCAGAACAATAGATAAAATGAAGAGTAACAAATTACCAGGGCCAGATGTTTCACCCAGACATTTTCAAAAAGAAGTTCATTTAAGAGCTCGGGAACGAAACACCCAAATGACTTTCCATACCTGTAAGTTTTGCTTCAAATCCCTTTGGTTCCCACAGGGCTGGAAAGCGACTGGTGAGACCATTTTTCAGAAAATGTTCCAAGAAGGAGCTGAGGAACTGCTGACTGGTATGTTCAGTATCTGTACAGAACACTTCCACAAGATTTCTAATAAAGAATAAAATTAGAGGACATATGAATAACTATGACATTGGGCAAAAGTCAACATGAATTTTGTAAGTGCAAATCATACCTCACATACCTGCTTGAACTGAGAGAATCAGTGTATAGGGATATTGGAAATCCCACCTACCTAGATTTCCAAAGGCATTTGAGTTCACTGCCAAAGGTTTTTCAAGAATGTTAAGTGGTCACAGGATAAGACCGCATGGATATCTGGATAGGTGGTTAAAAGACAGGAAATAAAAAGTAGCAGTAAATGACCAATATGCATGTATGAAAATATATATAGTACATAGTGTGCATATATATATATATGTAGATATGAACCCCATACGATTCCTGAGAAGCAGCGTAGATGCAATTCTGAGTTGTACACTGACAGCCTGAGCGCTACAGCCCGACTACGTGCTGTGATGTGCCTTCAGCCTCCTGTAAGTGTCTGCTTCTACAGAGCTGGTTCTTCATGGTCCCACTTCGCTGGGGAGCCTGACCGAGGTCTCTGCCAGTGCATCTTCCGCGGCCTTTTAGCCCTTAATGCAGAGTTTTGCCCCTCCATCAGTGTTGCCAGTATTAATCACAGAAAAAGCCCGTCTCCTGAATTCGAACACTTGGTGTCAAAGCCAGCTCTTCCCGTCAGCTGCTCCCCACCTGCCCCAAGGAAGCGGAGGGCTGCAGTGCGCTGCAGCAGTTAATACATCTCCTGCCCTGGGTGAATGGGGCCAGGCAGGCTGCACAGCTCTGGCCAGGCTGTGTGCCATGGACCGACGGAGCTGGCATTTACATTTTAGTTAGAGGGTGAACACATCTCATCATTGTTTTAATTTCCCTGCTTGGAATTCTTACTTGATAATCCAGTCTTTTCATGACTCCTCCTACCTAGATGATATGTTAAGTTTTCCATTACCACAGTGGTACAAATGCACCAAAACATATTTTTCTTATGATTCCACGAATATTTGAAATATGCATATACATATTTCAATGATGACAAGTATAGTTAATGATAAAGCAGCATGTCAAGCTAATCTGAGCCTAAATTAAATTCTCAAAGGACTATAAAATTCCACACCATTGGTGGTGCTAACACTAATAGCCCGGGCTGGCAACATACTAATCACTCCGGCTCTAGAAGACCAGGCTGGTATTTTAATCACCCAAATGCTAATAGCCTGGCCTTGCTGGCATTATAATTGTTATGGCACTAATAGCCTGGGCAAGATGGTATTTTAATCACCATGGATCACAGCCTAGAAATGTTAAAAATTAACATTTCTGTCTTTTTGTCAATGTCAACCAGAGGTCTACCGCAGATACGATCAATTACAGAATGCAGAAATCACTATTTTAACTTAGAAAAGAATCAAACTCGGGAATCTTGGCACTTAGAGTACTGGACACTTCTCAGTTAGATCACCTCTTTCCCATCTTTCTTCTTTTCTTGAAACCTCTTTTCCCTGCAGTGCCTTTAAACCACATCTGAATCACTTGGGAGAGCTGGAGTGGGCTGTGCTGAAACGTTTGCTGTTCTAAGTGTTACAATGATCTTACTACAATATCCCACTAATGCAGTCCCAGATATTTAACCTCATACTATAAAAACTCTCTCACTATCGTTGATATTTTAAGAAATTAATTCAGATTGTCAACAATTTGACTTATCTTTAAATGTCACTAATTAGTTATCTGTTGAACATTCATTGACTTCAAAGAGCTCACTTAATCTTTGCTGTTACACAGTGCAGGTCACCAACAGATGGATTTCGCAGGAAGGTTTTATGGCCAAGCTTCCTTTTTATTCCCTTTAATTTGAGGTTGGGAATGCGGGGGGCTGGAGAGATGGATTAAAGAGGAAATTGCTGGTTTTCCTCCAACAGCTGAGGAGTGCGATCTTGCAATGCCTGGAAAAATTTAATCAAATTGTCGAGGAATTAGAGCGCTCTCTACAAAAATTAACTGTGGATAAGTATTTGAATTTTGTTTCACATTTCTCTTAACAGCTGGGTCACCTCTTCTGAGATTTTCCACAAAGTTAAAGCAGTCAAAGCCCCCTTATAACTTCTGAACCAGGTCCATTACCTAAATGCAACACGTTGCCATTTGAGGGAGATTTCATCTCCCCTGGTTATGGTGATGGCCGTGGGCTGCATGTGGATGATGGAACGATCTGCTCGGCCTGGAGTGCTGCAGCGGCACAGAGCATTGCAGGGGGAGCGACGGTGTGTGGTTTTGGCTGCCCCGAGCCCGGCACTGCCCGGTGGGAGCCCAGCTCTCCCCACCCTGCCACGACCACGACCACAGCTATGCCCAGGGGTGGCAGGGATGGGGTTTTGTCCCTGCCCTGCCGCGGGCATCGTGCAGAGACACTGGGAGTGCTGTGTGAGAGGAGGTGTCCCATTCGGGGAGGAGGGAGGTGAAATAAAACAGGCAGAGAAGGGAGAAGAATGGTTCTGGCTGACAGAGGAGGAGGGCGAACTTTATAAGGCATCGGCCTCGTGGGTGACCCATTTGAGTAGCAGGCTGCACTTCACCCATGTCAGCACCAATAAAAGTCATACCAAACTCAGCAGCAGCAATGAGCCTTCTAATTTTACTTGATTTTCACAGCTGGGATGGTGAATTCATCAGTCCAATACTTATTTTTGCCTTTGTTTTAAAATGCCCCTGGAGGGGAAATTCGCCCTTCACCTGCTTCCCACGCGGGAAGCCCAGCTGCTCTTCCAGGCTCACTTTCCAGACACAGGGCTGCTCTCAGCTGACGTTCTTCCGTAAGAAGATTGCTACTAATGCTAGCAGTTCCCAATCTATTTTTTTCACTTTAGGAAGGGAATTTAAAGGAGGACTTTTCATACCTGCTGCTTAAAAGAGATTTGAGGACTTTGTGAGACAATACTTTCAAAGTGTTCTCTTTTCAATGTCCTGTCCCCCATTGCCTCCTATCCTTGCAATGCTTCCTGTGTCGTCCGTGGCTTCATTCCCACCCCCCTACGTGGATTATTTCTGCTTTCAGGGTCTGATATTGATAAGCAGGGCTGATGCCACCCTACTGACCCGTGTGGCCAGCACAGCCCCGGGCCGTTGCAGCCGACACACGTGCCCTGCTTGGGAAGCGAGATGTCGTTCTCGGCGTGCCACCACGTTGGAGCCAATGCTTTCAGCAGCTAAACTTAGGAGCAACATGACAGCTGTGTGAGATCATTGTGCTGCAGGAGCTTATCTAGCGGGACAACGTTTTGGAGACTGGCACTGCTTGTTTTCCTGGCTAAACAGTCTGCTTTGCCTGATTACAATGTCCTTTTGTTTACTTGAACTCAGAGAGGATTTCTTACTGTGACTGTGGTGAAATTTGGTAAAGCTGGGATGTGATGACCAGAAAAATGTGTTTGCCCTGATCTCTGTGCTACAAAAAGCAATACTGTAGGGCCAGTTTTGTCATTTACTTATGCTCAGTTACTCTTGACCTTTCATGATCAGGACTGTAAATATAAGGATGTTGGCATCCTCCAGTGAGTTGCTTGTGATAACACAAATCATTTCACCTACTATCAGATGTACTTTAACATGAAACAGGCTTCTTTTCCTCGGAAGATTAATATATCCTTTTATACAGTGCTGCAGACACCTCTTAGTATTTGCAGTGTTACTTTAACCTTCAACATGTCAGCCTCAGCTCCTTGGCAGGAAAACAGGGGGTTTTAACCAAAAGCAGCAGAGTCATAGTCAAGTCCAGGAGTTCTCTAAGGAGAAGTCCTCTGTCTGCACGAAACTGCAATAGCACTGTGTTTTCCTCCTGTCAGTATTTGTTTTCTCTGCCTCTGCAGGCGTTACCCTATAGACAAGCTATTTCTAGTGCATCTTCAGTGCAGCCAAGGACTGCAGAGGCAAAAGAGAGCTCCAGGCTCCCTAGAAATCCCTAAGCTCACACTTTCAGCCAGTCCTGAAGCTCTTGTGAAGTGCTATGTTAGTAAAGCATTTGAAACGAAGACTGACAGGGGTTGGAAGCCCGTGTTTCTGGCTGTAGCCTGCTGGACCGTGGGCAGGGACAGCACTCTCCATGGACATGTGCAATTCAAAGCAGCAGGCCTGGCAAGACTAGAAGAGGTCTCAAAGGAAAGGTTTCCTGGTTTTCCTTGGAGGACAACCTGACAGGTTAACAGGGGTGACGAAGGTGAGAGAATGAAAAATCTTAGAAATGCCTTAAATGGTCCAATATTTGTTTCTGTTAATGGTTATATCTGAGATCCCCAATCCTTCTGAGGTCTGCTTTATGCAGAGTTGATCACATGAAGAGGAATATGAATGTGAAGTGCGTAGGGGGCTAACATCTAAGTGCTAACAGCTACCTGTGCCAACCTGGGAAAGAGAAACGAGACTTGGGATGCTGCCAGTAGCACACGAACTTCTGAGTCTTAATGTGATCAGCACCGACAAAATTAACCTAAGGCAGTCCTAACGAGCGTGAGCATAGTGCAC
Source organism: Cariama cristata (assembly GCF_000690535.1). NCBI lineage: Eukaryota > Metazoa > Chordata > Aves > Cariamiformes > Cariamidae > Cariama > Cariama cristata. Next base: position 10,192 of record NW_009593372.1, read on the forward strand.
TGTTGGTAGAGGAGAGAGGCAGAAGCAGAACAGTGAGGGTATTTACTAAAGCTGCTATACAGACAGCAGCTTTCAGAGGGGACTTCTTCAAATCATGAACATTTTAAATGCAAACATTCTTTGACAGAGAAAGATAGTTCAAGCATGAAATAAACACGTAGAAAACCTGTTCTTTCTATTGTATAAGCTGAAAGAAATGCAAAAAGTGAAGAAATAATGCAGCAAAATGTCAGGAGGTAAATTTGAATTAAACAGAACAAACCACAACATTGGATCTGTTACAGGAAATACTTCACTTCAAATCCATGTTGTGCCTTGAGCAGCATCTCTTCAAAGTGTGTTCTTTCGGCTTTCTGTCTCAGTATCCTTCTCCACCTGATGACTACGCCGTGCCTCCCGTTTGTGTTGTTTTCCTGAAACCTGAGGTTAGCCAGGACCGTATCTCTTTAAAAAAAAAAAACCACACCAAAACCACAGACAAAGCAAGGAAAAGCCAAAAGCCCAGGCTGGGAAGGGGGAGCTAAAGCCTGTGCTGCATTGGGCTGCCCGGGTACGTGGGGCTGCAGCAGCGGTCAGCA
>NW_009593372.1:10822-11137 GCF_000690535.1 Cariama cristata
AGGATCGTTTTGCGGTCCAGATGCTGTCAAACGCAAGCAACCACTGGAAGAAATGGCACAATGAGCAGACAAGCATGTGGAAGCAGTTTATGAAGAAATAGTTAAATACCCAGCTTTGCCGCGGCGATGCCGTAAGTACGAGCTCGACAGCAGATCCCGCGATCGCTGCAGTCGTTTCACGGGCACTGGCAGGCGGAGAGGGCGTTGCCTGCCAGACGTTTAATAGTGTTTTCAGGCGGGTAACTGCGTTGCGGGTGTCTGCGCGGGAGCGGGGGTGCCCGCCCAGCGGCACCGCGCCGGCGGTGGGTGCAGCCC
>NW_009593373.1:0-6937 GCF_000690535.1 Cariama cristata
GCTCTTGCTGCAATCTGCTTCACGTGTGCTGCATTTTCTCATCTGCTGAGGCAGAAATAAAGGAGGTAAGAAGGAAAAAGTTGGCCATCGGGTGGAAGCCAGAGGCGCAACGGGACAGGAGAGGCACCTGTGACACAGGAACCGGGCTGTGAAACCAGTGCCAAAGAATGGACCAGCCACGGGGGAGCTGAGAGCAGGAGCGGCTGATGATCACCGAGCTCCCCGAGCGCCTGACTACCCACCTCTTATCTGACATCAACGGACAAGGCACCCACAGCGGCTGGGGACACCCCAACTGCTTTTCAGGGTGAAATGACCACCAGAAGTTCTCTGGTTATCCTCCAAGAGTCTGCAGTCATCCCAGGAGAGTTCACACTAAGGACAGGGCAAGAGATCCACAAAGGGCACGGGAGGATGGACGGTGGCACGTCGTTCCCCAGGAGCAAAGCCTCACTCTGTACTGATTTGCCACTGATGTGGCACAGACTGCAGGACTTCAGGGAAAGGGCAAGAGAGCCGCAGAGCCACCCTCTTGTCTCTGCGCTTCCAGGGAAAACCCAGCGAGAAGTCACTGGGACAGAGCTGTGATTATGGCGCTGAAGGTCTGCACCGGTGAGCCTGGTGTGCTGCCGGCAGAGCCAGGAGCATGCCTGGGGCAGGAGATCACTGGTGGAGAAGGGGAGGGAGGTGAGGGCTCAGATGCGCCGTGCAGCCAACACTTGGGGCCAATGTGTTTGCAAAAAGACGTACGGCCAGGATGCGTATCCTTGTAGTTTGCAAACTGCTAGCAGGAGTGTGGGTAACGAGCAAGGGGAACCGGGAACTCCTGCTGCCGAAACTCAGTTAAGCTGGCAAAGCTTTGCGGGGAGATGGGTGGGAGGGAGGCGTCAGACAGCCCAGCCAGCCGCAGGGGCAGCCCACGGGGAAGGGCCCACCGCACAACCTGCCCACCGCAGGAACTCGCCTTTGTCTGCCACCCTGTGCCGACGCTGTCCTGACAACGCAAGGGCCAGCTCCAAGGCCGAGGGAGAGCCGTGGGCAATGGCTTATGGCTTTGGACACCATCTCCCACCATCGCAGGCAAGCAAACAATGGACAGGCAATGCCAGGGGATGTGGGGTGGTCTGAACGTGCCCGGCTCCAAGGGCTGAGAGCATGGCCCAGAGCCCGGCCGGAGTCCCGGCACTGGCAGAGTGCCCTGGGTCGGTACTGGATCTCAGGCTACCGAACCCCTTTGGCACTGCCTGAGGTGCCAAGGTAGCGTGTGCCCCAGCGGGGCTGCGGAGAATGCAGAGCTGGGGCGATGCTCCAGAGGGTCCCCGCTGCCGTGGGGAGGGACTCACCATGCTGGAGAAGGGGCAGGCAGGGATCCCCAAGCTCCCATGGGGAAAGGCAAAGCCCTGCAGTGGGGAGGAATAACCCCGGGGCCAGACGAGGGAGAGTGGCTCCGCAGAGACAGACCTGGGGGTTCCGGCGTGCGCCGAGTTTTGTAAACTGACCCCAAGGACACCAAGAGGGGTCTCCCCTTCTTCCAGTTTCTCTGTCTGCCATCTTACTGTGTTCTTTATTCCAAGCTTTCAGCTTTCTCCAGCCTCAGTATTCTCAAGGCGGTAAAAAAGCTAATGGCTTTTAAGATACGGGATGAATACCGGCACACAGCTCCTGGTTACTCTGTGCATCTCCGCTGCACCATGCAACCTATGCCCAGCAGTGATCAGAAAAAAACCCCCAAACCTCTCAAGAGAAACATCCGTTAAGTATTGCTCCTATTCCCAGAAAGTCCTGGAGCCCTGCAGATTTCTGGAGGGCGTTGGGGAATAACCTCCTGCTACAGGTATATGGGTGCTGGGTGGGCCACCCAGGGGTGAGGCATGGCTGGGTCACAGACAAGGAGGAGCTCCTTGGCTGGGGATGTGATAATAAACGTCAGCCTTGTCTGTAGTGACCGTGAAATAGCGGAGTTCACGATCCCGAGGGGAGGGGAGCAGCAGAGCACAGACCCTGGGCCGCGGAGGAGCAACCTCAGCTCATTCAGGGCCCCAGCAAGGGGGATCCCACTGGAGACAGCTGCGAAGGACAAAGGAGTTTAGGAAAGGTGGCGAGCTTTTGGGGACAGCATCCTCCGACTGCGGGAACGGCCCATCCCAGCACTCGGAGAGAGGCACAGACATACAGGGACATACAGGGAGACCGGCTGGCAGGGGACTTGGGAGGGAGCCCCACGGCAGAAAGCAGCGGGGAGGGGGTTGGGAGGGTCATTCTGTCTGGAGATGGGGCTCCAGGAGGAAAACCACCAGAAATGGAGGACAATCACATCAGGGATCTTCTGAGAAACACAACCCATGTGAGCCCACTGGCCCTGAGGGCCAGCACCCAAGGGTGCCGAGGTCCCTGTGCAGCTCTTCTTGGCCGCCTCCAGAAGGGGACGGGGAGTCAGGGGGTTGGGTCCTCAACCAGTGGAGAAAGGCAAATGTCGCAGCTGCTGTTAACAGAGACCATCCAGGAAGCCTCACCTTGGTCCCCGGGATAGCACCGAGCGAGCCCTCCCGGAGCACGTTTCGGGAGGCGTGAAGGAGAAGAGGGTGACCTGGAGCTGTCAGCTGGGATCACTCGCATCTCTCCGACCGCTCAGAGACAATTCAGCTTGCCAGTTCATCAGAAAACCCGAGAGCCTCCCTCCCGCTCTGTCTGATGTGCCCACACAGTACTGCACGGTGCGGGCACCGAGAGTGCTCCCGACGCCAACAGAATGCCTGCCACCTCTCAGAACATCCCTGTTGGATTACCCGTGGGCTGTTGCCTGCCAGCCACGGCAAACGGCCACAGAGCAAGCTACATCAGTAACCTGAGCCCGAAACTCATGTATTTGTGACGGCAGGGTGGGTTTGAGCTGGGTCAGCACACGCCATGGCCCACCGTGTGGCCAGGCACAGGGAAGCAGCAGAGCGCACAGCAAGCGCTGAGGAAACGGGGGAAAGAAAGGAGCGAGGGGGAAACCGTCTCTGCTGGCAGCCTGGTCCTGCGCCAGCTTAGGCCAACAACGAAACCGCAGCCGCGGAGAGCAGCTGTGCACAGGAGAAGGGGTGCAGGGGTTTCTGGAGGAAGCCCAGGGCTGGGGTGAAGCCTGGCACTACCTCCATGTTTCCTCACGCCACAGATTCCCAGGGAACACAGCATTAATGCTAAAGAAGCATTACACGCTTCTTGTACTCTTCCCTCAGCATCTGCGACCGGCCATTGCCGGGGCCAAAAGAGGATAAGACAGGCTGTCGGTCTTTTGTACGTTCCCTGCAACCACAACAGAAATACGCCAAAACGATCCCGTCCGTTGTTGGAGAGCGGCACATGGCTGCTACGGATCACACGAATATCCTCAACTCACAGCATCACGGACCGGTTGAGGCTGGAATCTTGCACGGCAATCTTGCATGCGAGGTCTGGGGAAGCTGAGCCCCTTACAACTAAACAGGTTTTAATTACAGCTCAGTACAAACATAAACATCTGGGAAAGAGGAGAATTCCTTCTGTAAAGCCATTCAAGAGCAGCTCTACAACAGTGAGGACAAGAACCCAGAGCAGCTGCGGGAGGGATGTGAAGGGACAGGAGGTATGAGAGGAAGAGGAGTCAGGCTGCAAAGGAGGACACCGCTGCCTACAGCTCAGGAACGTGGCAGTACCTGGCACGGCCGGGTCCTGGCCTCTGCCTGACCCACCCCCCCCGTGGGCCAGCCCCACCCCCGCCGCAGAGCTGTGCGGGACACAGCTGCCCCCACAGAAGAAGTTTCAGCTTCCCTTAGCACCCAGCAAGACCATCCCCCTTCCAGGACAGAGCAGAGCTGGGCCAGATCAGCTGGCACGGACATTTAGCTGGTGAGCGGAGCTTTGCCTACCTGTGGATGATCCCCAAGGCCTTGTAGACGGCCACTCGCCCACTGCCCTCCTTCGACTGCCCGTCCCGCTTGTCTTTGGCATACATGTTCTTCTCCGAGAAGTTACAGCCCGTGAAGTCAAAGTGAGGCGAGTTCAAGGAGATGAGTTTGGGGAACAGCATGTTCTCCACCTGCGACGCACAGAGAGGAAGATGGGTGACTTTGCGGGGAGCTCATGGCTGTTTGTCCTGCTCCAGCACTACCAGTGCCCAGCTCTGGGATGCACCGGGGTGTGGGCTGGACCTGCTCTGCCCAATTCCAGCATCTCACACACCTGGGGGACGCAGCCCACCCCTGCCTGCCCCCTGCCCATCTCCAGCAGGGAGAGGTAGCAGCTGGGCCCTCCCAGAGGCAGACAGCAGGGAGCCCAGCAGCAGAGATCTCCCTCACCCTCTCACCCCTTCGGAGAAGAGGGGCAGCTCTTCTGTCCTGCCCACCCCAGCTCCCAGACCCGCTGACGCTGCCCCTGGGAGGGGAGAGGGGAGGAGAGCAAGCCCCACGGAGCACTGAAGGCAGGGGGGACAGCCAGCCCAGCGCCCTCTCCTCGGTGTGATGGGGACCTCTGACTCCCTCTCCTAGCAGCGGGAGGGAGCCTTTGGGACCCCGGGGAGGGGGCAGAGTGGCGAGGGGGTCCCAGCCTGCTCCAGCACCTCTGTACTCCTACCCCCTGCCCTCACCTGATCGTTCTCGTCACTGAAACTGTTGCCGTACATGAAGCAGCCACGCTTGGAGGCATGCCCGTGGAGATCGACATAATATGCCAGCCCACTGTCCTGAGGCAGGATGGTTTCGGGGAGAGGTGTTGGCGGAGGCCTCCTGGCTTCCTCCTCACAGTGCTCTGCGGCATGGCTTGAAGGGAGGATCCAGACAGCTCGGTCCTTGCCACCCAGCTCGGTGGCTGGCGCTCCCCGGAGCCGGGGTTCCTGAGAAGGGGTGAAGTACGTGCTGGCACGCCAGGTGCTGGGTGAGTTGCGGAGGTTATTGGCTTTCTCCAGCTCCGAGAGGACCGCTTCTGGGGATGGGGCACTGCCACGGATGGAATGGTTGGAAGATTTTGTGCTTAGCGAGCTGGTGCCGAGCGGGGAGACGTACGTCCTCCAGTCAGGAGAGCCTGGCAGGACGCGGCTGTGAACGTGGTGGTAGAGGAGGACAGCTTTGGCCCCGTACACTGCAGGGTGCAGCTCGGCATCGGGGTTGAGATACTTGCGGTTGAGGTTTACCCCACGGGAGTCCGTTCTGCAGGGAGAGCAGAGGAGATGTGAGGTCCTTTGTGCTGCTCCCTCTGCTCTGCAAAGGCAGACCCGACCTTACCTCGTAACGGCCGAGGCTTCGGGCTCTGTCCTGGAGTATGGTTGGCCCCCGCGGTCAAGCGGGCAGAGGCTCTGCCCCAAAGCAGCCGAGAACCTCTCTTGGGGAGTGGCACTTGCCTCAGCGAGACAAAGCCCCGAGTGATCACCCTCCCTCCTCCCTGAAGCTGGCTCCCCTCCCACACGCCAGGGAGAACGTGGACAGGACAGTGTCCGAGTGCCTCAAAGGCACAGGACAGCGCCGCTTGCCCGAGCGAGAAAGACCTGACCTGGGAGACATTGCAGTCAACAGCAGCCCCAGGCCCTCGCCAGAGATCCCGGGGTGTAGCAGGGAGCGGTCGCTGCAGCCCACGGGCCTCGGCTCATTCTGCTGACGCAGGACCTTGGGGCTATTCTTTCCAGCCACCACAAAACGCACGGCAGGCTCCAAACCAGGAGGGAACGGCCCATCTTGGACCTCTATGAAGCTGCAGCCGCAACCTACGCTCACTCACCGATAGTGGCCTCGCACCACCCCGTCGGGGTTCAGCATGGGAATGAGCTTAAAGACGAACATCCGCCGCAGCATCTGGGCACGGGGGTCCTCCTCCCGCAGGATGAAGTCCAGGAAGCCGTTGAAGACGAAGCTGGAGGGTGTTTCTCCTGGGTGGACTCTGCTGCTCAGGAAAAACACCTGGGGGCAAATAGATAGGGGCAATGGGCAGGTTCCTGCCTGCCCTGAGATGCCGCAATGGCTTAGCCGAGGGTCCAAAGGCTCCCTGGGGCTCCCCATGCACCGTAGCCAGGCACCGCGCTGCCCGAGAAGGAGCTAAGGCCTTCAGGTGGAACAGACAACTAGGTGCTGGGTGCGGTAACATGACGGTTTTCGGTGGCTTCTTTGCCCAGTGCCTCTCCTAGGTCTTGCTTGGAACAAGGTTGCTTATAGAACCATAGTTCCGTCTGATTCCAACCCCCCTGCCACGGGCAGGGACCCCTCCCACCAGACCAGGTTGCTCACAGCCCCATCCAACCTGGCCTTCAACACTTCCAGGGATGGGGCAGCCACAGCTTCTCTGGGCAACCTCTGCCACTGCCTCACCACCCTCACCAGGAAGAATTTCTTCCTGATATCTCATCTAAATCTTCCCTCTTCTAGTTTAAAGCCATTATCCCTGTGTGAGACTAAAGGGACAGCAGCCCCGCAGCCTGCGACCAAGAGGAACCAGAGTTTGGTGGCAGAGAAGCAGAGCCTTAGAAGCGCTCCAGGGAAAAGCCCCGAGCGATCCCGCAGAGCCGGAAACGAGCCTGACTGCAATGATGACCCAAAGCGTCCCCTGAAGATCCCAGCCCTCCAGGACATGATGCCTTTCAAGTGAGAGATGCGAGGGCGGCAGCGAGGCCCCGACACACGGACCATCGCATGGTCTGTTGGCCGTGCTCGCCGTCCCCGATGCAGGTGCAGCAACTCACCCTCTTCCCTGCGAAGCGGTGCGGCCGGGGAGTGGCGGTGTCTGGGAAAAGTTTGTCCAGCCGGGGCTCTCGCTTCTCCAGCATGCCGTGGCACGAGGTGACGGTGAGCAGGTCCACTCGCAGCTTGTCCAGGGAGTGGCAGAGCAGCTCCCGGTGGTAGTAGACAGAGTCGAGGGGACTGTGGGGTGAGGAGAGATGCTCAGCCCGCCTGACCCTCTCAGCCGGTAAACCGTGGGCCCGAGCCTCCCCCTC
>NW_009593373.1:6969-9578 GCF_000690535.1 Cariama cristata
TGGTGCTGTGTCGGTGAGTGAGGGACAGGGGTCCGAGGTTCATCCCGGGCAGCTGCCGGAGATGCCCTTGAGGAGTGAAGGGGGCTGCCAGCTGGGCAGGGGATGCTCTCCACCTGCAGCCCTGAGCTCTACCGCTCATCCAGGACCACATGGCTGCTCGCTCTGCTCCCTGGCAGCTCAACAGCTCCAGCCTGACCAGAACCACCAAATCCTGCCTGCTGCTGGCAGGCACCCACAGCCAAGCTGGTTGCTGCCAGCTCCCCTCTGAGCCTGCCAGGAACACGAGTGTGCCCGAGCAGCCATTCCTTCGGAGGAAAGAGCGGTGGCCCAGGGCCTGGGGTCAGGCTGCCCAGCCCCCCAGGCCATGGCAAGAGGTGGGCAAGCAGCCCCTGCACAGCCAGACCCGGCACCGGTGCCTGCAGCCATCCGACAGCTCATCCCACCATAGTCAGGTGGGAAAATAAGCCCTGACTGGCAGGAGGGGCTGGCCTCCTCCGAGAGTGCCAGCTGGGGTAAGCAAGGGCAGTGGCATCCCTCTCTCCTTTGGGAACCCATCCCGGAGGGGTTTGGTCAGGACCACCCAGCCCTGCCACCATCCCAAGGGGCTCAGGGGCCTCGCATCAGTTGGCGAGTTTGACCCACAGGGATGATGACATCGCCATCAGACCCTTCCAACTGACTGTCAGGTTTTGAAATTCTCATAGCTCTCCATCATGTGACAGTTTAAGAACAAACCCATTTCAATACACTATTGCTACCTCTTGTCTAAGCAACCCCAGCCCCGCGGCACAGGAAGCTTCTGGGGCCAGGAGGGGCAGCAGGACAGGGCTGTCCGCAGAGACACCTGACAAATGACCCTGTCCTCCCCCCCTCAGCCAGGCGTTAAGTTCTCCTCTGACTTCCGAGAAGGAATTCTAGGGATCAGAGGAGCTTCCTAGCACGATCCACAAAGAGCCCAGCACCAAGGCTGGCTCTTGGCACTGAGATCTCCCTCCATGACAGCAGTTGTAGAGGAAGGGAGCAGTGGGAGAGAGATGCCCGGACCTTCCCGCAGCCAGGAGGGGGAAAGCAAAGGAGGTCTTGGCCTCTGAGAAGCCCCTCTCCTTAAACCAAGGGCTGCAGTGGTTGCACAGCCCTATCTCAGCCTCTCCTGCCTGATGGGACACTGGCCTAAAACCGGGCCCGAAGCATGGAAGGACCCCCGGGAGGCCCCTCAGAAGCATGGGGGGAGCAGCTGCTGCTGCTTGTGTGGAGCTGGGGCCCAGAGGAGCAAGGAACAGGCGGTTACTGGGGGGGGAGCAGGGGGCACAGAGACCCCACCTCCTCCACCCCACTGCAGCCAGAGCTGGACAACATGATGCTTCCACGGGGTGGGCAAATCCGAGTGGGTGAGGGCCAGGAACTGGGGGGCGGGGTGCAGGGGGTGCGCACCTGCTAGGAGACATGTGCCTGCACTCCTGGAAGCGTCCGTCCAGCTGCGCCAGCATCTCCTGGCACTCCGTGTAGGAGAAGGGGTAGCAGAAGGCAAAGTAGGTGGTGGCCCCGCGGTGCTCCAGGAAGCGGTGCACGAAGGACAGCACAAACTGCGTCTCCACCATCTGGGACAGACACAAAGCAGAGGCTGAGCAAAGGCACAGCCCCAGGAGCAGCCGGCTGAGGCCATGCAGAGCCACCTCCCAGGCACAGGCCAGGTGGTCACTACCACCGCAGGCCCCCTCGGTTCTACTCCTGCACCACCGTGCCAGTTCCCTCATGCATCAGGTGGTGCCCGCAGCCGCTCGCCCGTCTCCAACTGCATGGGAACCAAAGCTGCGCTCCCAGCAGATCCCAGCCCGCTTTGCTTGGATCCCCAAAACGCCAGGCTGTTTGCTACAAAGCCCTTGGTTCCCTGCTCATCCTGCCACACAGTGCTCAGGTCCCGAGGGATGCCGAAGCCTCACCGCATGCCTGGCTCTGGGGCAGAGCTCTCTGGGAAACCCAGGGGGTTCATTCTGCTCCTTGTGCCCACTGCCCGCACCCAGAGATGGAACAACAACTACTCTATTTTGGCACGCTTCGCAAAGTTAACGAGGGCTGCGAAGCTCAGCTGTACGTTGCGTCTCTGCTTGGTGCTGGCGCAGGCCAAATCAAGTGTCGTCTTGTCCTGTGTCAGGGGATGGGAGATTCTCTCTGGCCCCTGTTCCGTGGGGCAGAAGGGGTGGCTCGCTGCCTCCTCACAGCAGTATGCATAGAGCAAGGACGACCTAGAGCACCCGCAAGCAACTCTCCCCCAGGTAGCTCCTACCAGACCAAAGACAGAAAAAGCCAGGACCAGCAAACTCCTGCTCGAGGTCCAAACAGCTTAATGGAAGAGAGTCAACCGGCTACTGCGCCTCTTCGTGCTGGCTTCTGTTCCCTGGGCTCTCACCCCACCGCTCTGCGGCCTGCACCGTTCCCCTGGCAGGGGCATCAGCACTCCAACATCACGTGCCTCACTGTGAAGAGCCTTTGACCGACCAACTTGACAACTGATGAATGGGAAGGGGAGCACCAGGTGTGCTTTAAGTTCTGCGGTTCCCCCCGTCACACAACAGGGAGATCACCCAGTGACAGCCTGCACCCCAGCTGCT
>NW_009593374.1:0-2391 GCF_000690535.1 Cariama cristata
CGTCTCCGGCCTGCCCCGCTCCTGCAGGCCTGAGGGCACCCAGGTCGCTTCCAACTCAAGCTAACGCAGCAGAGCTGAAGCTCCCGGTGGTGTTGTTCCCCGGCTGGCATTCCAGCAGCCTCTGCTCACCACTTCGGGAGCAAGAGTCTGGGTGCTCGGAGCATTGTTCTTAAATCAGTTTGCAGGGAGCAGCACAAAGAGCATGGTGTGCTGTTTCAGTTCAGCCGTACCGCATGGGTTCATCGCGCCTCGGGAGGAGGAGGCCAGCTCCTGCACCCCAGCCCCTCTGTGCTGGGAGACCCCCGGGCTCATTAATGCATCCCTGCCTTCACACAGGGACAAGCGCTTCTGCCCGCCACTGGCTGCGGTCCAAGGCGGTTGTGTTGGCTGTGGGAGCAGAACAGATGGTGCTTGGTGCTTTGGCGAGCGCCGGGTTGGCCTGGGAGATCTGTCTGGTGCTTGAAGTTGTACTTTTGCGAGACAGAATGGCAGGAGGGGGCTGGGAGGGAATTTCTGGTTTCTTCACCCACTCCCTGTCTGCTGTCTGAGAGGAATCCTGAGGAAAGCCTCATTGGTGAAACCTCCTCCCTGTCTTGCCGGCTGAGGCCCTGGGGAGCTGCTTTGGGAGCTGGTGCTCCCTGCACTTCGGATGAATCTGTAGAACTCATTTGTCTTCGTCCCGCCTGTTCTTGTGGTGTCTGAGCACGGACGGGTTTTAGAAAGGAACCTGAATTGACTCTCTTCAGGTAACGTGTCTGCTGGGAAGGCAGCAGGGCTCTCCCACGGTGGTCGCCCGCTCGACTCCTGGCTTTCACCTGAGCGTCACGTCTTGCTCGTGCCCTGAGCACCTCTGATCTCCCCTGCCGCAGGGGTGGGGGGTTTCCTCCGTTCCACTGAGCACAAGTGGTTCTCCACATCCCGCTTTTGCACATAGGGGCAGCTCAGAGTTGGATTAACGTCTGTTATTTCTGTGTGTGTCAGGGCAGATGCTCCTCGGGGAGAGCGGCCGGAGGCTGAAGCGTGTTGCCCTGTAGCTGCTCTGCACAGCTCTGCAGTGACAAATGCCATCATGCCACTGCTGCTCTGTCAACTTCGCTGACAGTGTCAGTTAGTTTTCTAACATAGCAGCAGCTATTTTTCCCTTATTCTTTTTTTTAAAATGGTTGCTGAAACAAAAAGGTGCCCGACTCAGATTTAATAACGTGCTGTGGCTGAAATCCATTGCATATGGAAATGTTAGACGCTGCAAAACTTTGAGCAGCTGTCTAAGTCTTGCTGCACTGCCTAAACTCTCTGAAGTGAAGACCGGGTATCGGTCCCTGTGAGCTTGCAGTAATCTGAGTTTAAAATCAGGCAATAAGCGTGTTTTGTGGCCGCTAGCACAGGAGGAGGAAGGTGAGGGGATGTGAGCTGCTGTGGTTTGTCGGTTGCAGATTGTTAATCAGCTGGGTCTTGACAATCTTGGCTATTTTCTCCTTCAAGGAGGCGCAAACCAGCCATAGCTGGGACAACGCTGGGCTGATCCCCGCCTCGAGCTCTGACTGCCTGGAGCGAGCCTTTGTTGACGCCTCGGTGGTTTGCACTGAGCCGGCCGTTCCCAGGCGATGCTCACCACAGGGCACGCAGGAGTGCAGAGCCGCAGCTGGCGTGCTGGTGCCGGTGGGAAGATGGAGTGTGGAGGAAGGAAAACCTTGGTGCGCCTGGGACAGCTCCGAGGAGGAAGAAGAGCTCGTTTGTGCGGCTGTGCCAGCACAGCCCGTCCTTCTGACCTCTCTGATGGCTCGGGGGCTTTCTGCAGCCCCTTCGGCACCAGACACCCACAGTTCTTCACATGGGTTTTGTTATTTGCTGCTAGCAGTCTTTGCTAACCTGAAGAAAATGTGTTTCCCGTACAAAATTAAATGCAGTTTGCAGGCCAGCACTCCAATTTGCATTAAGAAGTGGTGGAGCGGGGCGGGTGCTGCACACTGACATCGGGCAGCCCGCGTCTTCCGTGCGGAAAGGGCAGTGTGGTCGGGATGAAGGTGGGGAGTGTTTCCTCTCTGTGCCCAGCAGCCCCTTAGGAGCTAAAGTTAACTTTCTTCTTCCCATGTTTGTTGACCAGTTCTGTGCATCCCAGGTTGAATTTGTCTTGTCTGTCGCTTCCAGCTCGACCTGGCGGATCTGCAGAAGGAGCTGGATAAAAGCCAGAGCGTCTTCCCCGAGAACCCCTCCGTCTGGGTGAAGGACCTGGCCGGCTATCTCAACTACAAGCTGCAGGTGCCCAGGAGTGACCCCACGCTCAGCCAACACCCCCACGGTCAGTGGTCTTTAAGCTGCCCCACTGCCGGGGGCGTTCTGCCCCAGAGCTTCGCTCTGGAGTGGCCGTGGGCTTGGCAGAGGCCTGCGGAG
>NW_009593374.1:2450-3972 GCF_000690535.1 Cariama cristata
GGGTGACGGGGCAGCCAGGCACAGGGAGCAACACGGGACGGTGCCCGGGAAGAAACAACCTCTGACCGCTCCCCTCCCGTCCCTCCAGGCAATCTTAGAGAATCATTTAGGTTGGAAGAGACCCTTAAAATCATCGAGTCTGACCATCTTGGTCCCAGCAGGAAGGCTTGAAGGAGTTCAGTGCTGTATTCTTTGGCAGGTTTATTTTGTGCAGTTTTCTTAAGAGTACAGGTTAAAGGACAGCTCTCTAAAGAGGCAGTTTTTAGAAACATCGGAGCAGACAGGACCAAAACAGTCACAGAAGTGAAAGGGAAAAATCTCCTGTTTTCGCCCGACACAAATCAGGTCAAGCCTGTCCCACGCTCTGGGCTTGTTCCGTGCAAACTGAGATGTTTGGGCTTTTCTTTGCTTTCCCGCCCCCTCCAAAGAGGTTTTTTTTTCTGTGCAAAACCGTCTTGGGAAACTTGGTAATAGAAGAGGCACAAGCCGCTGTTCTTTATTCAGCAAACAAAATGGGGATTATTTGCTTGATTCTGTCATATCACTACAATTGACGTTCCGTGACCCCAACGACAATGAAATTGTGTATGCAGCTGGCAAGTTAGAGGCTTTCCCCACTCACCCCTTCTCTGCAAGACCCATGACATGTACCCACTATTGTGGAACTGAGGAATGCACTCACAGGTATCTGCACTCATCTTTAAAAAGGATACTCTGGCTGCGTTTCCCTTTTATGTGTGACCTGTTGGCCTACACTGGATTTGAGCACTTGGTGCTAGGGGTGGCAGTGGGCAAAGGAGCAGAATATCTTCTCAAAACCTGTGTGTATCCTGCAGTATCAACACTTAACAGAAAGCAATCCTTTGTTGCTGAATGGAATGCACCTAATGTAGGTGCATCCAATAGATGAATAGAATAACTGAGGAAGAAGTCACTTGTTGACCGTGTGGTGTATGAGGACGAGGTGCTTCTCTGCGACCGCCTCGCATGCTGGGCCAGCTGCTCCTTGTGGCTGCAGCTCGAAGTCTCACAAACCGGCACTCGCTAAAGTCTTCCTACTCTTGTGTTGGCCCCAGACTATCCCTACTGCCTCGTGAGCAAGGAGCTGAAGAACATCATCAGATCGCTGCTGGGAAGGTCGTCCAGTGTACTGGAGCTCTTCTTCGACCACTGTATTTATACCATGCTACAGGAGCTGGACAAAACCCCAGGTAAGACCCAGCGCGGCGATGTGGTGCTGAGGTTTTCTGGCTATAGGAATGCTACTGCTCCTCATCACCTCTTTTAAGAGCTCTTCTGAATTCCTCTGCGGAGAAGGTGAGGTGGGAAACTCCTTACGCACAGCTTTTGTGTGGCAAGGGACTGTTCCCACCCAGGTGGCTCGTCGGTGTGATGCAAAATGCCGCTGCGGCCATGGGGGTAATTCTTATGTAATTCCTGTGTAATTTGGGAAGATGCTTGGCTGTTGGCAGAGCTGCTGCGGGGTCGATCTGCAGTGGGGAGGACCAAGGGGCTCCGCCAG
>NW_009593374.1:4082-4346 GCF_000690535.1 Cariama cristata
CGTGCTAGCAGCGGGACCAGCCTGGGGGGGAACCAGCTCCTGCAGTGACAATGCCACCTATCCCAGGTTTCAGCAGAGCTGGAGGGGATTGCTGGACAGTGCCTGGGAAGCACGGGGGTCCCCTGAACCCTTCTTTTTTGAGCATGAACAAGGGGGAAAACAAGCCTTTGGGAGTTCCCAGGCTTGAGGCCGTGACTGTGCCTGCCGGGAGGGCTTTAGGAAGCCAACGATGGGTTTCAGAGGGTCTGTGGCATCTGTCCTGCT
>NW_009593375.1:0-1513 GCF_000690535.1 Cariama cristata
GCTGCCTGCAGCCTGCGCCTCAGCAAAATGTAGGTTAGCGAAGCGCTGGGACCCCAGCCTCGAAGGCAAGATGGGTGCTGGGCCTCGCCTGCTCAGGCTCCGTTTGCTGGTGTCATGGGGATCCCCAACCTCCTCCCAGTCTTTGGTGCTACAGTGGGACCTGGGGTTAGCATGTTCCCCACCCTGCTTGGCTTAACATCCCCCCCCCCAGCACTGCAGAGAGTCCTCAAGCCAAGTGGAGATGCGGGGAGCTTGGCCATGCTGCAGCCCACTGTGGGGAGGACTGCAGGCAGAAGACACTGCCCAGCAGGAGAGCGTTTGGGCAGGTGCGTGTATTAGCATCATGCGATGGCCCCAGTTAAGTGCTGGCCTGGTCTCCAAGGCTGTGCTGCTGGTAGGAGCCAGGAAGGTGAAATGAGCCAAGGGAGGCAGAGAGGGACTGGCACCAGTAGGGTCCCCTCCCTGTTCTATTAAGTCTGTCCCAGCAAGCCCATGGGGACCCCAGGCACCAGCTGAGGGTCTAATCTAGCCAGGACTGCTCTGCTGCAGAAGCCTGGGTGAGGCATGGCGTGCTTTGTCCAAGAAAAACCGTTGGAACAGTCTGCATGCTTGGGACCCCATACCTGTGTCCCCCAGGCCCTGGCCAGGCCAGGCAGGGGTAGTTCCTGGTGACCCTTTGGGGACATCCAGGCACAGCTGGGTGTCCCCTGTTGAGGGCAGAACATCAGCTCTCCCGCCTCCCATCCTGTACTCACCACAGCGGACAGGAGTGGGGCAGGGAGCCCGGCAGCAGTGGGGCAAGGGGAGCTGAACAGCCTGCCAGCTCTGCTGCTGGAGCTGGACCCAGCTGCAGGAGGTGCATAAATTATTGACTGTGGAGCTGCTCAGCTGCTCCTTTCCGTGAGCCACTCAGTGCAGGTTTGGCTGCCCTGGCCAGGTCTACCCTTCCATCCAGCTGTGGGTGCCAGACCACAGCTGGGCAGTGTATCACAGGGCAAGCAGGAAAGCGTGTGAGAGGACTTGCTGTGGGCTAGTCCTTGGCCCCGACAGAAGGGCCCACTCTGAGTCGATCCCTGTGCATTTCCCACAGAGCAGCAGGATGGCAGAGAAGGGTATGGATCCCGCGTGTGTCTCCATTGCCCTGGAGGACACGGTGTGCCATGCCAGCCCCCCAGATGCTCCGCTTCTCACCACCCACTTGAAGAAGGTGGAGAACCACATCACAGAGGCCCAGAGGTTTTCCCACCTCCCGAAGCGCTCGGCTGTCAACATTGAGTTCATTGACCTGTCCTATTCGGTGCGGGAAGGCTCCTGGTGGAGGAAGAGAGGTAGGAGCTGCCGGCTGGGGAAGGGCAAGGGAGGGGACCTGCAGGGCTATCGCACCCCTCTCCCATTCTGCATGCCTTGATCTCACCTAGGTCCCCATCATCTGCTTCCGTGCTGGAATCACCCCTTCTCTGCCAATTCCCGCTGCAGGCAGCCCCAGCCTCTGCAAGAACAGAGTGCCTTAGCT
>NW_009593375.1:1544-3027 GCF_000690535.1 Cariama cristata
GGCAGTGGGGCTGCACACAGGGACCCACAGCGGGAGATGCTGGAGATGCTCGCCCTGCTGTCCCCTGCAGCAGTGGGGGCTTGCTGGGTGGCTGGGCTGTTCAGCCCCGTGCTCTGTCTGAGCACCAGGTGCTGTTTGCAGCCGTGCTGTGGCTGGCTGTCCTTGCTGGGTGCCCATCGGTGGAGGGCAGGCTCCTGTCCCACAGCAGCTGCTGCGTGCCTCTGCTGTGGAATGTTGGAGGAAAGCAGATCGCATGCTAGGGAAGCCTCTGGCTAGGGAAGCCTCTGGCCAGGGCTGCACGGGGAAGATGGGGCAGATTTCTTTGTTCAGGGGCACCCAGGATGGATGAGTTTCCCCAGCACTGTTGTTTGGTGTGTGATGGCTGTGTATGATGTGCTGATAGCAGGAGACCCCAAGGGGTGCCCGGTGAGGAAAATATGTGTGGTTTGCGGGGGATTTCCTTTCCAGCGGCTCCCTGAGCAGCTGAGGCCAGGGTCCCCTTTCCTGTGTGTGACTGGCCAAGAGCTCAGGGAGGGGAGAGGGGAGGCAGATGGTGACTGGTGGGTGGTAGTCTGCTCTAATTAGCTCTCCCAGTTAATGGAATGCCAATCAGGCAGCCCCATGAGATGGAGGGGGAGCTGATCTGCAGAAGGGGAAGGCAGGCAGGGATGAGCAGGGGGCCTGGGGTGAGCAGACCGAGGGCACAGGGCTGCTCAGTGGGATGCTCTGCCAGCCAGGAGCATGGGATAAGGGTTCTGATCCTGTCCTCAACCAGGCTCTGTGGATAGGGAAAATGAGGCACTGAAAAACGAGAGCAGCCCCGACATCCCCCAGGATGAGATCTACCTGTTTGCCTGGGATGCTGAGGAAGCATCCCAGGAGGAGCCATGGCACAACCATGGGTTCCGCAGGGCAGAGTGTGCTGTAGCACGCAGGAGTCCTGGGGACCAGCTGCTTGCCAGTGGGCCAGTGCCCTGCAGGGAGGGAGAGAGAAAGGCTCCGGCAGCTGGACTGAATAGGAGCGTGCAGAGGGGTGCTGAGATCCCAGGGTGGCAGTGAGAGGGACTCCCCTCTCCTCCAGGCCAAGCACAGGTGGAGGAGCTGGGGGGAACCTCCTGGTGCCTTTGGCCACAGCCCCCAGGACCCGGCCAGCCTGCCCGACTGTGCTGAAGCAGGAGGTTACTGGCAGTCAATGAACGCAAGTAACCGCTGCGCAAGCTGCAGTGGCGCCGACGTGAGCAGCATGCGCGGTGCCGGAGCTGTGTGCGTGGTGCTGGGATGTGCCGGGGGGGCTGCCAGGCATGCTCGCTCTGCTGTCGTGATGCACAGCCCCCTGGCCTCCCCTCCCAGCCCTCGCTGCCCCTCCGCCAGCGGGGTCAGCTCCTGGATGTAGGGTGCCTGACTCTGAGGGGTGCAGAGGAGGAACCGGGAGCTGGCGGTGCTGGACCCCCTGTCCTGGGGATGGAGAAGCCAGAGGGGCTGG
>NW_009593375.1:3058-25589 GCF_000690535.1 Cariama cristata
TGAGGCTTGCCCCAGCTGGTGGGCAGGGGATGGATGTGTTGCCTTCACCCAGCTGCTGCCACCACGGGGCACAGGGTGGGCATATTTCCAGGCAGATGCTCAGACTTGGTCCGTGGTTCAGCATGGTCCTAGGACCCCGTATACCGTTGCTCTCCTGCCAGGGCTGTGTTTTGGGGGCAGCTCCTGATAGCCTGAGGCTGTGCCTGTTCCCTACTCCCGACACATCATGTTCCTTCTGCCAGAAAATGCTAATCAGTTGCATTTAAAACAGAGATAATTCCAGGTCTGATTAGCAGTGGTTGCTGCCGGGTGTCACAGCCTGAATGCCAATGAAGGCAACAGCCGGGCATCCAGCGGGCTTGGGGACTCTGCCTGCCCCATGCTACCCTGCTTCTTGCTGCCCCTCTCCACTGGCCCTAGGGACTGCAATCTGACAACATGCCCAGGACCAATATCACTGCCTGGTAATCTTCCTCAGCAGCTACGTGCCCTGACCCAGGGATTTCCCTCTTCTCTGCTGTGACCCAGGGCATGTGCCTCTTCAGTGCTGGAAACCAGTGGGGTCAGCCAAGGACCAGGGTCAGGGATCATGCTAGAAATGACAGCTGCTGTGGCTATAGCCCTGGGGAGGCTGATGGAAACAGTCTCCAGGCACATTCAGCCCCTGGCACGATGCGTGGAGGTCCTGAGGTCCCCCTGGTGCTGGGATCTCAGTCCCTGTAGCGTTACTGCTCTGGAAAGCTGAGCCCATGCTGCTCTCTCCCTCCAGGGTACAAGACTCTCCTCAAATGCCTGTCAGGGAAGTTCTGCCAGCGGGAGCTCATTGGGATCATGGGGCCCTCCGGTGCTGGGAAGTCCACACTTATGAACATCCTGGCTGGCTACAGGTAAGGCTGGGGGGAAGCTAGTGGGTCTAGGGGTGCAGGGCTGGGGATCCTGTGCTACATTCCCCCACACCTCTTTCCTGCAGGGAGACTGGCATGAAGGGCCAGATCCTGGTGAACGGCCGGCCACGAGACCTGCGTACCTTCCGCAAGATGTCCTGCTACATCATGCAGGATGACATGCTGCTGCCACACCTCACCGTGCTGGAGGCTATGATGGTGAGCAATGCGGGAGCCAGGCAGCCTGCTGGGCTCTCTTCGGGCATGCTGTGGAGGCTGACATCAGGCCCTTCCAAGGGCTCTGGAACACGGGAAGAAAATCCTGCCGTTCTTGTTCCCTTTATCCTGAGCCACTGCTGCCAGCCCTTGGCCAGGCAGGGATGGGGCCACAGTGCAGCCGATTCTGCTCCCTACATCTGACAGTTGTGTCTCCCTGCCCATCCTCTCCCTGCAGGTCTCTGCTAACCTGAAGCTGAGTGAGAAGCAGGAGGTGAAGAAGGAGCTGGTAAGTGCAGAGGAAGGTGGGCCCAGGCCCCCTCATCTCTCCCCAAGACAGGGGCAGTAGGGAAGGCAGGTCTCTGAGGAGACCAGGGGATGCTGAGGGGCTCCTGGCAATGGAGGTCTGAAGGGAGGTGGCAGGGATAGGGTGAGTGTCCATGAGAGCCCATGGTGAATGAGGCTGTCTCACAGGTGAATGAGATCCTGACGGCCCTGGGGCTGCTGGAGTGCTCCTACACCCGCACCATCTCGCTGTCAGGGGGCCAGCGCAAGCGCCTTGCCATCGCCCTGGAGCTGGTGAACAACCCTCCAGTCATGTTCTTCGATGAGCCCACAAGGTGAGACCGCAGGGGCCGGGGCTCCCCAGCACTGACTGCCCAGCTGGGCTTCCCCTGCTGGGGGACGCTGGGGTGGCCAGCAGCCTCCGGGGCGCAGCAGGGCTGCGAGAGCTGAGGGTGGGATGTGACTGTGCCCACCAGGGCTCCAAGAGGGCTGCGGCATGGCAGAGCTTAGGCTGCAAAGGCATGCTGTTCTCCATTGATCTGAGATGAGGGTGGCCACGAGGGGAGGCAAGCAGGGGCATCTTTAGGATGTACTTCTCCACCTCACAACTCTTTCCTTCTCTTTCTGCTGTCTCTTTCTCCTCCACCCCATCCTGCATGTCCACAGCGGTCTGGACAGTGCCTCCTGCTTCCAGGTGGTTTCCCTGATGCGATCCCTGGCTCAGGGTGGGCGCACCATCATCTGCACTATCCACCAGCCCAGCGCCAAGCTCTTTGAGATGTTCGACAAGGTTTGGGCTGGGCTAGGACACAGGATACTTTTTTTTTTTTTTTGGGGGGGGGGGGGCCCTCTGGCCCCAAGACCCAGGAAAGAGGCCATGGGAGGGGTGGGCTGGAAGCACTTGACCTGGGTCTTGTGTGGCACACAGCCCTGATGGCTGGGGTCTGGCAAGGGTGTCTTGTGTCACCCTAGGACAGGGAGGTGGGTAGGAGCAGATGACAGTGTCCCTGGCTGCTCTGCACCTGCCGTATCCTGGCTTTTTCTTGCAGCTTTACATCCTGAGCCAGGGCCAGTGCATCTTCAAAGGCATCGTGACCAACCTCATCCCCTACCTGAAGGGTCTTGGCCTCCACTGCCCCACATACCACAACCCTGCTGACTTCAGTGAGTGCCCCTATCCCAGCTGGGGTTGTGGTGGGGAGTAGAGGGTGGGTCTACTGGGTCCAAACCCAGTGCCCAAGCCCTAGGGGCTGCCCAGCGTTGCCCTGGGTTGCCCAGGGAGCAGGGCTGCCCATGCCCTTCCCGTTAAGTACTGGCTGGGCAATGCTGCCATGTAGTGCAGCATCGCAGGGTGGGGTTGTGCTAGGCTCCCACTGCCCTGCCCTACGGGGTCATGGTCTGGTCAGACCAACAAAGTGATGGCAAGGGGTGGCTCAGCACTTCTCGGGGGTCCTGTCCTCCTCCACAGTTATCGAGGTGGCCTCAGGAGAGTACGGGGACCTCAACCCTGTCCTGTTCCGCGCCGTCCAGAATGGCATGTGCACCATGGCCGAGAAGAAAAGCAGCCCCGACAAGACAGATCCGTCATGTCCGGCACACTGTGTGACGGTGAGTGGGGATGAGAGGAGCCTCCTGTGGTGATGGGGAGTGGGAGGTAACAGGTTGCCCACCCAGGGACCCCTCCGTCCCCACTGCCCCACAGTGCACGGATATCCTGTGATGCCTAGAGCTCCTTGGACATGGTGGGGAACGTGGAGCTGTTCAGCCAACCTCTGCTTGCCTTGAGCAACGGCTCTGTGCTTGCAGCTGGCAGTGCTGGGGGTGCTCACAAGGGGCACGCTGGGAGCGTTTGGGTGCCATCCTAGTAGGAAACCTATGCTGTGAACTTGACCCATGTGCCTGACTTGCCTGTGGACTTGCAGGATGTGGACCACATCGAGAGCCACACGTTTGCCACCAGCACTTCAACTCAGTTCTGCATCCTCTTCAAGAGAACCTTTATCTGCATCCTAAGGGACACGGTGAGGGCAGGGCAGGGCAGGCTGAGCCAGGGCTGAGGGGATGGGGCTTGTTGGTCACTGGGGACAGGCAGAGACAGGAGTTGAATGGGGGCTGGAGTGGAACTCACCCTTGAGGAGCAGGCAGGCTGTCCTCTGCTCCCCTGGGATGCTCATGGGATGTGGCCCTGCCTTGCTGAGCCCCTGTACCCTCTGCCTGCAGGTGCTGACCCACCTGCGGTTCATGTCCCACATCTGCATCGGGGTCCTGATAGGGCTGCTCTACCTGCACATTGGCAACGACGCGGGCAAAGTCTTCAACAACACTGGCTTTCTCTTCTTCTCCATGCTCTTCCTCATGTTTGCCGCACTGATGCCCACCATCCTCACCTGTAAGGAGATCTTTCCCCTACACCGATTCACTGCTCCCAGCCCTTGGGGTGGAGGGGGGTGCTCCAGCTGTGTGGGAGTGTGTCTGCTGGATGGTGTATGGTGGGCCAGATGAATTGGACAAAAGGGGGGAAATAAGGGAGGAGAGGAAAAAAATTCAAAGAAGAGGGGGAAAACTTCTGTTTGGTTATATTGCAGTTCTGCCCTTTATTTAATATTTGGCTAGAATGTACTTGCTGGCTCAAAGCAGAATGCTGGAATTATTTCTTTTGCTGAGAAAATGTCTGTAAAGCTGCATTTTCAGTTGCTTCACCTCTCTTTCACTTCCTCAGAAAGTTTGCCTAAAAACCCCCAGCCAAGCTGACTTTTCCATGCAGAAAGTTCCCACATCAGTCACTGACATTTTTTCCCTGGTGAAGATTTGAACATCCACTCATGGTGCAGGCAGGAGGCTGCCTGGTGCTCTGTGCCGGGGCAGTAGCACATCTGTCTGCACCAGGGCAGGTGGGAGTTGGGGCTGGAGCAACCCAAGCCAGGGCACAGCTGGCCACTAACTCCTTGTTTCCATGCAGTCCCCCAGGAGATGTCTGTATTCCTGCGAGAGCACTTGAACTACTGGTACAGCCTGAAAGCCTATTATCTGGCAAAGACCATGGCGGATGTGCCCTTCCAGGTGAGCTTTCGGCTGCACTAAAGCGTAGCCCCAGTGCTGATGTGCCTTCCTTGGCACAGCCAATTGCCCGGCTACCCCAATACCTCAGACTGGCCTTTGGGGGGTCCCTGCAGCCCTCCATCCCCCCCTGGAAGGTCTGTGGGGTGAGGTTGGCCATGGGTCCAGCAGAGTGGTCTCTTTGCTGCCCCTCTCCAGGTGATCTGCCCCATCGCGTACTGCAGCATCGTGTACTGGATGACAGGCCAGCCACCCGAAGCCACGCGCTTCCTCCTCTTCTCTGCCCTGGCCACCGCCACAGCCCTGGTGGCCCAGTCCCTCGGGCTTCTCATCGGAGCTGCTTCCACTTCCCTACAGGTCAGATGGGGCCAAGAGAGTGGAGACAGGAGGAGAGTTGCAGGGGGTCCCACGACAAGGAGGGGTGGAGGGAAATGTTGCCCACAGGCAGGTGTGTGAGTGCCACAGGCGGTGCACTTGTGGACAGGGACATGACACCCGGTGGCCTCTGCTCCCCAGGTGGCCACCTTTGTGGGACCCGTCACTGCCATCCCCGTCCTGCTCTTCTCGGGCTTCTTCGTCAGCTTCAAGACCATCCCCACCTACCTGCAGTGGAGCTCCTATGTCTCCTATGTCAGGTGGGAACCCATGCTCTGCCCAGAAGCTCTCTGCCCAGGGCTCCCGTTGACTGGGGAGAGAATGGGGCTGCCTGGGGCATGCGGTGACTCTCGTGGTGTGCTCTGCCCTAGGTATGGCTTTGAGGGTGTCATTCTCACCATCTATGCCATGGAGCGTGAGGACCTGGAGTGCCTCGAGGACTTCTGCCCTTTCCAAAAACCCATCAAGATCCTGCAGGAGCTGGATGTGGAGGAGGCCAAGCTATACCTGGACTTCCTCATCCTCGGCATCTTCTTCATCATCCTGCGGCTCCTGGCTTACCTGGTCCTCAGGTACAAAGTCAAATCAGAGAGATAAAGGGGCCATGGGGCCCTGGTGCCGTTCCCAGGCCTGGCCTGCTGTGAGAGACGTTCTGCAGATGGACACAGTGCTCCTAGCAGGTCATGGACCGTGGCAGAGGCGTTGGTAGGTGCCAGCCAGGCCTGGCTCAGTCGAGAAGGGTTTTGAGACATCTCGGAACTGTTTTAACCTTTCCACACACTCTTCATTGCAAGTTTTGTACAGCCCTGGCATGTGCCACCCTCTCCCCCAGGACCACCAAACACCATGGAGCTTGGGTCCCTTCTTGTCGCCCTGCCTGGCACTGCCCTTCTCTGCCAAACACATCGGGACACTGGGGTCAGTCCTTGCAGAGGTGGCTCGGTCCCCAAAGCAAGGCCAAGAGGAGTTGGCTGCTCCGGGCAGGAGGGGAGCGGTGCCCTGGGGCTGCCTGAGCCTGGGGCTGAAGCCGGGAGGAGACACCTGCAGAGCATGGATCCGTAGTGCAGCACACAGCCCTGTTGCTCGCCCCGGCCAGCAGCATGTGTGTCAGCGCTAAGAAGAGCCCAAAGATGCAACAGGCCAAGTTACACAAGGCTTTAGTGTTTCCTGTCACTGTAGCCACAGAAATGGCTGCATCCCCTTTTTCTTTCAGCACAAATCCTCCCTCTTTTTTTTCTTTTTCTTTCTTTTTTCTTTTCTTTCTTTTTTTTTATAAACCCCACTGCTTCCTAGTCTGCATGGAGGGTAGAAGGAGCCAGCAGGCAGAGAAGGGCTTGAGGCTCTGTCTCAGACTTCTGCTCAGATGCCATCCTCACAGATGGGATCTTCAAACCCGGGGATGTGGCAGGATCTGTGGGAATGGGACAATGTTCTCAGACCTTAGGGATTCTCATGTTCAGTCCCTGTTGTTTTGGGGGTCTGAGCCAAGAGGATAAAGTCAACCAACATGGAGAGAAGTGACTGATCCCTTCAAGTGCTGCATGGAGTGGGGAGGATTTAGGTTCCCACAGCCTGCCAGTGCCAGGGAGCTGAAAAGCAGGGCTGGGCTCAGCCATGCCACCACTGGAGCCTCTACTGCAGGAGAAGAGCTGGTCCTGAGCCCTTCCCTTGCACCATCTCGCTCCTCACCGCTCTTTCCCCAGCACAACTGTGGCTGTCTCAGCAGAACAAGGAGGACGAGCCTTGCTCAGCATCGGCTATGCAAGGAGGGGACGTGCCAGCCCCAGGGACGGCTGGCCTTGTCACAGTGCAAACTTCCCAGGGTAACACTGCGCAGAAGGGGGTCCCAGCAGTGCCAGAACTGGAAGGCAGGTGAGATCTCAGAGCGATTTGTTTGCATTGGGTGACCTTGACGCTGGGAAGGGCTTTGCACTTTGTGACTGGTATCAGGAAAAGGTCCCTTTTGGCAAGTGTATCTGGTGACTCCTCCAAAGCCACCTGCCTCTCCACACCTCTTGCAGAGGGAAGGCATTTTGGCATCTCACTGGCTCTCCAAAGGAACGGTGCCGAGACCAGAGCTGTTGGGGCATCTGCACATACTGCTGTGCCGGGAGCACAGCACACTGCTTATCTGCATAGCACAGGCCTGTCTCTGATTGTGCTGGCACTGGTGTCGCAGGGCTGCATTGGTCACCCACGCACATGGGAACCCACTGCTTTTTAGTGAGCATGGACATGAGGAAGGCACTTCTGCCCCATCCTGGCATGCTGGGCACTGGTTCAAGTGCAGACTGTGAGATGCTGCTGCTGGCAGTGTCTGAGCAGCAGGGGATTGCAGGGCAAATGCCAGATTTCAGCAAAATCCTCGAGACTGTTCTTTGCTTTTACTGGCTTGTGTTGGGACTTCTCTGCACAGCAGGGTCTGGCTGGCCTGCAGGTGGGCGGCAGATGTGTGGCAGTGCTGATGCTGGGCACTCAGCAAGGTCGTATTTCCCCTGCCTGGACAGATTCACTGTGAGGAGCTTGTAGCCATGGGGCTCTCCTGGACAGAAGGTCTGTAAGCAGGACATGCCATGATGCCCTTTCCACGCTGAGCACTGAGGATTTCCCCAGGGGCTCTTGTCTGATTTACCACTGTCCCTCACAAAATTCCCCTCCACTCCTGGATCTTCCTTCACTGCAAGCCCTGTGCCGTGCTGTGCAGTGGAGCCATGCCGGCCTATGGGGGCTGCAGTCTCCTGGGCTCAATGCTGCCAAATGCAGCCGCAGAGGCACAGTCAAGTGGGGAATGGTCCCCATGTCTGCTCTGTCACGAGCTGGATGGATGGGAGCCAGGGGGGTGGTGGAGCTGCGGGCTGTCACCCTTCTCCATCTCACTGTCCATGGGGCTGATGGGACTGATGCCCCACTTCTGTCCTACTCTTGGGCTGTGGCTAGTTAAGCTTTGCCCAGCACAGTGTGCGCTACTGGGCTGAGGATTTTACCCTGGATGGATACTAGGTTGTCAGGAGGTGCCAATGGTGCAGTTTTGCACAGCTCCTGCCTCCTGCGCACTCCCTGGCAGTGGGGACTCTCGTGGTGGGTCCTGCTTCCTGCAAACTGGAGGCACCTCTGTCCCCAGCGCTGTGTCCTGCTGCTGTCTGCACCCAGCACACGGTGCCTCCTGGGACACCCCTGTGCCATGGCAGCCAGTGCCACTGCCACTCCGGGAAGGACCAAGATGAGACAGACTAGCGATGACCCACGTGTGGAGCAGAGGTCCCTGCCAGCAGGCACCCATGACTGCCACTGCCCGTGTCCCCCACACACAAGGATGCTGCAACAGAAGCCTTTGCTGGCCAGCCTCTGCTGCTTGCAGAGAAACCGCATGGGACAGGCTGCCCGAGCTCAGTGTGGCTGGAGGGACACTATGCGGGCAAGTGGCTCTACAGGTGGCTGCTCAGACCAGCCTGGCAGAGGTCCCTGCCAGCAGGCACCCATGACTGCCACTGCCCGTGTCCCCCACACACAAGGATGCTGCAACAGAAGCCTTTGCTGGCCAGCCTCTGCTGCTTGCAGAGAAACCGCATGGGACAGGCTGCCCGAGCTCAGTGTGGCTGGAGGGACACTATGCGGGCAAGTGGCTCTACAGGTGGCTGCTCAGACCAGCCTGCCCGGGATGGGGCCGTTGGCAGCACCCCCAGGATCTCCAGGACAGTTCAGCACAGCCCAGGCCTCCTGCGCTGGTGAGTGCACAGGTTGCAGAGTCCCAGCTGACCAGGTACACAGCCACTGTGGGGCAGAGGGCCAGGGAAAGCCCTGGAGATGGAGGATGGCTGTGTCGCCGAGCTGGGCAAGGGTGCTGGGGACTGAGGGTTATGGGGCAGCTGCCCCTTGTCCCCAGGGCCAGGGCAGAGGGAGCCCTGAGGCGCCCCAGAGAAGGGCACCGGCACTCCAGCGGAGCTGGCAAGTGAATGTGTTGGTATGAAGGGGCTGCAATGAGCGAGCGATCTGGGCACCCCATGGCACAGAGGGCCTGGGTCTGGCAGACCCTGCCCCAGGCAAAGGCACCCTTGGTAGTGCTGAAGGGGTAAATGGTGCCCAAGGAATGAACTGAGCTGAGGTGCCAAAACAGGGCCATCTGTTGCCCCTTCCGTCTCAGCAAGGATAGTCTCAGAGACGATGGAAGGCACAGAAAAATGCAACAGGATCAAGCACATTTACACTGAGCCCTGCAGGCTGGTGTGGCTGGGCTAAGCACTCGGGATTTATCGCCCCTCCTCTTCCCAGATGGCCCCCTGCCCTGCAGGAGCCAGGCAAGAGGGGTTGTCTCTGCCCTGGCATGGCAGAGGGATGGGCTGCAGCTGCCCTGCTCCAGGGGCCCCTCAGTGGAGCAAGGCTCAGCTGCTCCAGCCCACTGGCTAGCGGGCATCTCTCCAGGACAGTCTCTTCAGGGCAAGATAGGCACTGAGCCGGGCTGCAACGGGACCCCTTGGCAGTAACACTGGTTGTTTTGTGGTGTGGGGCCAGGGGTGCCCAGGCTGGGTCTTGCCTTGTCCTGAGTGGCTGGGGAGCACCCGTGTGCTGGGCTGGCATGCAGCAGAGAGGATGCACTTTATCAGAGCAGAAGGGCGGGGCCGTGGGTGCTTCTGGCTGCAGGAATCCCACCAGGGAACGCGTCTGGATAATCATGAGGAGTGTGATGGAGGAGAGCAGGCTTTTTCCCCCACACCTCCTCTCCCCTCTTGCCCCCTGCCTTCCCTTGCGATGCACTTTGAATGGTTGAAGCTGTGGTTCAGGCCATGCCTCTGGCTCACTGGAAGCACCGGTTGAACCTCAACCCATCTAAAACTGCTTCAGTCCCTTAGCCTGGCTCCTTTAACCCACAGGCACGGTTGTATCAGGTACTGCCTCTCCCTCATGCGTGCTGTGAATGCAGGCAGGCAAGCAGGGATATGGCCTCTCACCACACGCATGTCCAGGCCACCTTTGTCACGCGCACAAGAAGAGCAAATGCATCATCACCTGGCTGGTGCTAGAGTCTGCTGGATGGGAGACTGGGCTAGAACAGGGAGCAGACGGGGCTTCTCCCAGGGTTTCACCCCTCTCTCAAATCAGGCAATAAAACAGTGTTTCCCTCTCACTGTGCGTGGACACTATTTGTCCTGTCCCTCTGCCATGGGAGCTCCGGGTGCCACAGGCCACAGCCTACGGCTGCATGGGATCTCTGCGTGCATCCCCGCCACGCTGGACCCCGTGGTTTTCCAGCCTTCGCTGTGTCCACATGTGCAGAGGAGGTTGTACAGTGGGGGGCATGCGCGATACAGGGCGGGGGCGGACGATGCAGAGAGGTGCAGCTGTTGAAACCCATGCTTCCACATGACCAGGGGTGAGCTGCTTTTTTCCTGGGACTGCTTGCCAAAATAAGATGCAGATAACAGCTCAAAGGCCGAGGGAGTCTGCTCGCACGGCTGTAGCTCTGCTGTGGTACCCGTGTGTGGGTGGCATTTGCCCCAGTCCTTCTGCCTTGCTGAGAAGAGGCTGCAAAGTGGGGCCAGGGCACTGCTGCCCACAGCTGCAGCCTGGCAGGAACTAGGCAGGGCAGAGGTGAGCCCCTGGGCTCTGGGGGGAGCACGGGGCTGCTGGCAGGGCCCTGCTGGCTCTCCGGGCTGTGCCGCACACACAGGTAAGTGCCCCGCAGGGACAGGGTGCCCGGATCCCAGCTTGCTGCTGGTACTCATCAGTGTCCAGAGGACCCCAGGAGCTATTGAGCAGGCAGAGATGTTGTGGCTTATTTCAGTCGTTCTGAGATGCCAGCTGTACTTGTTGGATTTCACACATCAATAAAACTTATATTTATAGTGTACTGCCTGGATGCCTCCCCTCCCTGAGCGGCCAGAGGGCATGCATGTGTGGGGAGACTGTGTGCGCGGGTACACCCAGGGGCATCCTGCGTCGGGGTGCGGAGGTGGGTGCTGGAGGGGACAGCACGCAGGCAGGTGGCTGCACTCTTTGCTGGGGTTGGGCACAGAGTGTATGCAAAGGCGTGCAGGGACGTGTGTGTCCGTGTGGGCTATGTGCAGGCCTTTGGGGTGCAAGCGTGGCCTCTGGGGTTACCCAGGTGTGAACCCTTGAGCCCAGCACCCCTGGCTCAGCACTGCTTGTGGCTGGCTGGGGTGGGCAAGCGCTTCCCGGGACAGCACCCGGGGACCAAACAGGGTGCATGCAGCCCTGCAGACACCGCTGGCTTTGGTCTCGGCACCACCTTACTTAGTTGCCAGAGCACATCTGCAAGCAGCAAGAAGGTAGGTGTATATGTCTCTGTGTGTGTACATCTCCATGTACGTGTGTCACACAGCCAGGCAAAACCAGGCGATGCTGGGCTGCCCTGCCAGCACATCTTCCTCTGGGCTTTTTTACCTGGGGGGCTGCTGTTGTCTCGCTCCCTGCCGTGTGCTCTGTGTGAGGCGGCAGCAGCTGAGCATGGGGGGATTTCACGCCGAAGCAGGACTTGTCCTTGCGGGCTCCCGTTGCACAGCTGGACACCAGCTGGGGATGCAGAACCACCAGATGTGTCTGGAGAACACCACACCCCCCCTCCTTGCAGCACTACTGGTAAGACCCCAGGACCGTCCCCATACTGCGTGTGTCCCTGTGTTTGGGGGTACAGGTGTTTTTCCTCGCCGTTGTGCCTGCCAGCCGCTCTGAAGCGGGGCCATGGCTGCTCTCCCCGCTCTGCTCGGCGGAGCTGGCGGCCGCGGTGCGCGGGGCGGGATGGGACAGGACGGCGTTGCAGGAAGTTACAACTGCAAAACAGCCGCCTCCGGAGAGCAGCCTGGGCAGGGATGGAAGGAGGCAGCTGAGCGGCAGCGGGCTCTCCTCCATGGCCTCAGCGCCTGGCAGCACGAGCGCAGGGAGCCGTAGGCTCAGCCTCCCTGGCAGGGAGTCCTGCTGGAAGTACCCCTGCCGCTTTCGGCGCTTTCGGCGCGGCCGTCGCTCTTGCCTTGCTCTGCACCGTCCTCGCCATTTACCTGGGCTCCGGGTCCCCTCACCGCCAGGCCTTGGCCACCGGAAGCAGGGAGACGGGAGGCAGCGGTCACCAGTGAGCGAAGGTGTGTGGGCCAGGCGTGCTCCAGGGGTCCCTCAAAGTGGGTCCGCAGCAGGCGGGCGGCACGGGGCCCTCCGCTCGGCAGAGTGCCCTCGGCGGCCGAGTGCCAGGAAAGCGGCCAGGAGCCGGGCGTGGGATGCATTGGGGTTCACTTGCTGCAAAGGCTTTGAGGCCAGGACACCCAGGTTCAAGGTCAGCTCCACTGCCCCTGTGCCTCAGTTTCTGCCTCTGGAGAACATGACGAGGGACTGCAAAAAGCCTGGGCTGTGGGAGGTGTGAGCAAGCTGTCCCCCTACTCGTCCTCTCCTGGGGAGGCCAAATACAGAGAGGTTTGCATGCTGTCCCTTCCTATCTACTGGGGTTCACTTACACCCTCCCCACCCAGCGCCTCAGTTTCTCAGGATGGTCGGGGCTGTGAGCGTAACCTGTGCTCCTGAAGGATCACCCTGCTGAGCTGGGGTGGGAAACTGAGTCAGTGCCGGCACAGCCAGTTCTGCCGGACTGCGGGGCGGGTAGGGTGGGGCGGGGCCCTGCTGTGTCCTGTCGCTGCAGAGCAGAGCTGCCGACCCCGTCCTGCTCTGCCCTGCGGAGCTGGGCCCATGCAGGACAGCTGCTCAAGCACTGCGGAGCTGCTGAGCACCTCATCCACGTCTGGACATGGGTGCTTTGCCTGGGAAAAAATCACCCTGTGCTGGGCTGGACTCAGGTGCAGCCCCAAGGGACCAGCTGAGCCCCCACAGCCCCTTGCCAGCCTGTGCCCCAGCTTCTGCTGGCTGCAGCCTCCCCAGCTGCTTTAAACGGGAGGAGGCTATGCTCAGCATCCCTGCGTGCTGCAGCTGCCTTGGCCTGGCAGGCCTGGCAATGGGGCTCAGCAGGTGCTAAGAATATGGCAAGGGCTGGCTGCTGGGGGACACCACCACTTGGCAGGGCCAGCCCACTGCTGCTCCTCATGGCCGGTGGGTTTGTGGGGTCAGCTGTGGGAGCAGGTCGTTCCTGATCCAGGCATCCCTGGGCTGGGGTGGGGGTACGTACAGCCTCAGACTGCAAAGCTGGGCTGGGACAGGGAAATGGCAGGTCCAGGCACCCAGCCTGCCCCATGGGCTGTCCCCTCTCTTTCAGGCAAAGGATGTCACGAGCCATGCAATGCCAGAGCTGCCTGCCCTGGGGCAGCTGGACACAGCTGTGTCGATCCCTGCCAGGGAGCAGGGGGACCCGAAGTGTGTATCTGTGTGCTGCTTCAGTGCCAGGTGAGCTGGACTCTGGGTCTGTGGGACTGTGACCCTGAATCTATCCTGCCCCCCGGGGAAGCCCTGCCCCTCGTGAATGTCCCTCCCCTGCTGCACAGTGGAGCCTGTACAGTCCGTGGGTCACCCAAGCGAGACATGAAGTCAGTGAGCGCAGTGGTGTTCACTCTGCTGGGCTGGAGAAGGCCATCCCTGACCGTGTGCATTCTTCTTCCCTGCCAGGTGCTGCAGACAGCTACTCCCTCAGGAAGATCCTTCGTGCAAGCAGCATCTCCCTCCCCAGGTATGGTGCCGCACAGCTGGGGCTTGGCCCATTCTGCCCTGTGGCCGTTCGCCACAGGACCCGGGTGGTTTAGCTGGCTGCCTTGGGACCATCAGAGCTCTGCGAGCAGAGATGCTGCTTTGCTTCCACCTAGAAAATAACCCAGACTCAACTCCTAGCCTGCTCTGAATTCAGCCCAACTTCTTTGCCCCACCATGGGTTTGCTGGGGATACACAGCACATGGCTTGCTGACCTGCCTTCAGTTCCCAGCCATGCCCTTGCCCTGGCCTTGCACTCTCCCTTGGTGCAGGGGAAGGAAGGGGTGAGCTGGCTCTGCTCAGCACTTCACACAACACTCACTTGTCATCTGCCCACCCTGCCCCAGGCAGGGCTTGGAGCTGCTGGCCCCTGCCGTCCTTGTGACACTCTCCTTCCTCTTGCAGGGGCTGTGTTCACTACCAGAGAGGGTCCCAGGAGCACTCTGTCCAGCCCAGCTCCTCTCGCCATGGCCTGTCCCAGCTGAGGAACGTGGCCTCTTCTGGTAAGCTTGCAGCACTGTGCTGAAGAGAGTGGAGGGTCGTGCACAGTGGGTTTGGGGGCAGCTGCTGTCCTGGGCAGTGTGAGGGCTAGCAAGAACTGGATTTTGTCTTCCTCTCTGCAGGCACCTCACTGCAGTACCTTGGGGCAGGCAACTTCCCCAATCCCCTGCCAGTGAGAAGCCCTTGACTTGTCAAGCACTTTCCTCTTCCCAGATGCCATCAAGAAACACCAGAAGAGCCTGTCTGCATGGTTCAGCCACCAACCCAATGAAGAGAGGCAGTTTGGCCCTTCCTTCTCGCTAGATGCAGTCCACGTGGACCCAGTGATCCGGGAGAGCTCCTTGGAGGAGATCTTGAAGCCCTTGCCTGACCTAACCATCCAGAATCAGCTCCAGCAGCCCTGCAGCCGGGTTATCAGCCTCCAGAACCTTTTTGATGTGGATGCCTGTGGGCGGCAGGTGAAGAACGTGGTGTTGTATGGCACCGTGGGCACAGGGAAGAGCACCCTCATCAAGAAGATGGTAGTGGACTGGTGCCATGGTCGCCTACCCCACTTTGAGCTGGTCATCCCCTTTTCCTGTGAGGACTTGTCTCATAGTCATGCCCCCATCTCCCTGCGGCGCCTCATAACCAAGAAATACCAACACCTCCGGGACGTGGTACCGATGCTGGGCACTTCCAACCTTAAGGTGCTTTTCATCCTCAATGGCCTGGAGCGCCTCAATTTGGACTTCCGGCTGGCTGGCACGGAGCTGTGCTGTGACCCCAGTGAGCCTGTGCCTCCCTCTGCCATTGTGGTCAATCTGCTGCGAAAATACCTCCTGCCAGAGGTCAGTGTCTCCCTCCAGCTCCTTCATGCTGGATGAAAGGCTGGGGGTGAGCCCTGGGGCGTTGCAGGCGTGGCCATTGTGCTAATTGCTTGTAGTCCAGCTTGGCTGTGGGCAAACAGGCAGCCTCCATTCCTGGAGGGACTCACCAAAGTGGCCTCATGTCACTTAGTGGTTTGTCTTTGTGGGATCTTTGGGAAGGCCTGGTAAGGATGAGGCGGCAGTCTGTGGGGCTGTGGTCTTCCAGACTTGGTATCTGACTAGCAGGGGATGGGGAAAGCTCTTCTGTCCCTTCTGCCTGGGTCAGATTTGAACTAACACCCTTTGGGCAGCGGCTTCTTGAACGCCAACCCCTGGGTGGTGTGATCCTTGTGCACCTATATGTGGGTTACACACTTGGGACCCTGCTGAGCTTAGATCAAAGCCGCAGAGGGAGCACCTCCAAACTCACCCAGCCCTCTGCTTCCAGGCCAGCATCATTGTCACCATGCGCCCATCAGCGGTGCGCCGGATCCCTGGCAAATATGTGGGCCGCTACGCTGAGATCTGTGGCTTCTCCGACACCAACCTGCAGAAGCTGTACTTCCAGATGCGTCTCAGCCAGCCTGGCTGCAGTGGAGAGAACAGTATGGGTAGCAGTTCAGGCGAGCGGGAAAACTTGGTGGAGATGTTGTCAAGGAACTTGGAGCGCCACAACCAAATAGCCGCTGCGTGCTTCTTGCCCTCTTACTGCTGGTTGGTGTGCACCACGCTGCACTTCCTCTACTTCACCAGGACGGTGCCTCCCAGCCAGACTCTGACTGGCATCTACACCAGCTTCCTGAGGCTCAACTTCAGCGGGGAGGTGCTGGACAGCACTGACCCCACCAACATTTCCATGATGAAGTACGTGGCCAAGACGGTGGGCAAACTGGCCTACAAAGGGGTGATGTCCCGCAAGACCTGCTTCTCAGAGGATGACCTGCAGCAGTGCTTTGAGGTGGAGATGAAGACTGAAAGTGAGCTCAACCTCCTGGAGGTCTTCCGCAGCGATGTCTTCCGCTTCTTCCTCAGTCCGTGTGTGCAGGCAGGCAAAGAGCACACCTTTGTCTTCACCGTCCCTGCTATGCAGGAGTACCTGGCAGCCCTGTATGTGGTGCTGGGTGAGAAGAAGACCCTGGCACAGAGAGTGGGTAAGGAGCTGTCAGATGTCATTGGGAAGGTGAGCGAAGATGTCGCTGTCGTTCTGAGTATCATCTCCAAGGTGCTGCCCTTGCGCTTCCTGCCAGTGCTCTTCAACCTGCTCAAAATCTTCCCTCGCTACTTCTCCCGGCTGAGCGGTAAGGACCAGGATGCTATTGCCCACACCATGGCAGAGGAGCTCTTCAAAGAAGAGGACTACTACAATGATGATGTCTTGGACCAGATCAATTCCAGCATCCTGGGTGTGGAGGGCCCCATGCGCCACCCTGATGAGGCCCCTGACGATGAGGTCTTTGAGCTCTTCCCCATCTTCATGGGTGGGATACTGTCCCGCCGTAACCGTGCCATCCTTGAGCAGCTGGGCTGCTCCATCAAGAACCTGGCAGCCTTTGAGATCGCCAAGGCCATGAAGAAGACGGTCATCAGGAACAGCCGCAAGGGCCTGCCCCCCTCTGAGCTGATGGACTACCTCTTCTTCCTGCATGAGTTCCAGAATGAGCGTTTCACAGCTGAGGCCATCCGCTCCCTCCGGACTGTCAACCTCTCATCTGTCAAGATGACCCCTCTTAAATGCTCTGTCCTGGCATCTGTCATGGGCACCACGTGCCATGAGGTGGAGGAGCTGAACCTGACCTCCTGCAACCTTGACACAAGCAGCTTGAGGATCCTCTTCCCTGTCTTACTGCGATGCAAAGCTCTCCAGTAAGTACCATCTTCTGCCCTTGGGCAGTGCTCAAAAAGTGGGCTCGTCCTCACCTCTGCCCGTCCGGGGATACGCTAGGAGCCCGAGCAGGCAACGGTATGGAAGGGCATGCGTGCCTTTGTTTATCCTCAGTGCAGACCTGGGGGACTACAGCTTCCAACATGCAACACTCTTTGAGCAGCCTTGCTAGGGCACTGCATGCTGGGATTTGCAGTCCCAACACACCCTCCCGCAGGAGTCTTTGGGCAGCTCTCTACATCTGGTGCCGCAGGCTGGGCTGCCAGCTCCCCTGGCAGACCCAGGTCCTTCCCATTGCCTTGGCCCCCGGAGCCAGCCGGCATCCCCGCGTAGCCTAGCCCTGCTGCGGCTGACTCCGGGCAGGAGTTCCGCTCCAGCCCGGCTGTGCAATGCAGTCTTCCTCTCGCCCGGGGGGCGGCGAGCCGTTCTCAGCAGAGATGGATCCAGCTGCGCGGCGGGGCTGTGCAGCACTGCCTTCCTCCAGATGCTCGGGAGGTCTTGGTGGGGTCCTGATCCCTCCTCAGACCTTCACCCACCCACTGCGGACCCTGCACCCCCAACACCTCCCTTGCTTCTGCTGGCACTGGCTTTGCTGGCTGATGCTACCCAAACCCTGGTGCGGTTTCGGCGTGCTCCCTTTTGGAGAGGAAGCCTTGCGTGGCTTTGTCTGGGGAGCCCAGGCAGGGTGGTGATGGGGGGGGGCGGGGGAAAAGGGGAGGGAGCAGGGCTGCCAGCCCCGCAGGTTACAGCCATTTTGGTCCTACCACCCCCGTCTCTCGCTCTGCATCAGTCTGCAGCTCAACAGCCTGGGCCCTGATGCCTGCAAGGAAATCCGCGACCTGCTTCTGCATGACAAGTGCGTGGTGAGCAACCTGCGGTGAGTACTGCCTTTGTCCTTGCGTGAAACTGTCTCTGCTGCCCACCATGTGCCCTGGCCCTGGGCCCCCTGCCCACCCTCAGCATTGCCCTGAGCTCCTGTGTCCACAGGCTGGCAAATAACCCTGTAGGTGAGCAGGGGGCACAATACCTGGCCGAGGCGCTGGCAGGCAACCGCTCGCTGACCCATTTGTCCCTGCTGCACACTGCGCTGGGAGACCGGGGCGCCGAGGTCATTGCTCAGCACCTGGCCGAGAACCAGCACCTCCAGGAGCTCAACCTGGGCTACAACTCCCTGACGGACACAGCTGCCCTGCATGTGGTGGAGGTGGCCAAAAAGCACGCAACGCTGGACAAAGTGCAGTGAGTTCACTCTGCCCTATCTTCCCTCTTGCAGGCAATGCCTCTGACCCAGTGTCCCTCCCTGTGACAGTGAGGAGGGAGCCCCTGTCTGTCTCTGCATGCTGTCCCCCAGCCCTCACAGTGTCTCCCACTCCTTTTGTCTCAACCCACAGTCTGTACTTCAATGACATCAGTGAAGATGGCAAGCGGGCACTTCACAGCCTGCGCATGGACCGGGACGGAGTCAGGGCACTGGTCTTCCTTACAGCAGGCACCGATGTCTCTGACTATTGGTCCCATATCCTGAACGTGGTGCAGAGGAACCTGCCTTTCTGGGACCGCGAGCGGGTTCGGCAGCACCTTGCCCTCATCCTGCAGGACCTGGAGAGCAGTCGGAGACAGACTGCCAACCCCTGGAGGAAAGCCAAGTTCCTACGAGTTGAGAGTGAGGTCAAGAAGATGCTGGGGAAACTGCAGCATGGAGCACTCTAACCTGCTGTCCAGCCACCCGGCCAGGGAGGGAGCAGTGCTGCTGGGGAGGAAACGCTGGAGTGTGCCCCAGCAGGGCATCCCCTGTGCCCTTATCCGCGTGGAGATGCCTAGTGGTCGGGTGCTACCAAGGCTATCAAAGGTGCTGGGTACGTGGGGCTCAGCCCTCATCTGCAGGCAAGGCTGACGTGTGGGAGAACTCTACAGAGACCAGGCCAGGAGCAAATGGGACTCGTTCTTCTGGGCTTGTAGATACCCAGCCCCTGCACCCTGGCCACTGCTGGCCCAGTCACAAGCCACAGCAGTGGCAGACGGGCGGGACTCAGGCTTGCTTGTGAAACCCTTGGTAGCATTAAAGTGCACCACTTTGTTTCCACTGAAGCATGCTAGTGCCAAGACTCGATCTTGTCTCCGGGCCCTTCCTGGAGGAGGAATGTGGAGCTGCTGGTGCAGCTGTCCCTCCAGCAGCTGGAGGGCTCTGGCCCTTCCCCATCTCACGGGGCTAGGATGGGGCAGCGCACTTCTTCTCCAGCCCCTGCCGAATCAGCTGGTCTTCCCCACTGTGAGCTGCCCTTGGGGGCAACTGGAAGCTGGGACAGCAGGATCTGTTCCCTAGCTGGGGGTCTCAGGGTGCTGGGCCCTGTTCCCACCTCTGCTGGGTGAGGGCTGGCAGTGCCCTGGGGCTGGGAGGACAGAGGAGACCTCGAGGCTGTTTAACCATTAAACCTGGGGCGTCTTGGAAGAGGCGGGGACACTGGCTCCCCTGCCACTTCACCCTGTACCTTGCTCCCTCTAGCATTGCCTGCAGCCATGAAGCAAACAAAAGGTATGTGCCAGGGCAGTGGGACTGTGGGGACCCTTCCCACACACACGTCTGCAGACCATGCTTCTGCACGGAGCAAGGCAATGTCAGAGCCCAGGCAGGCCATGGAAAGGAGCGAGAGGCATCCAGGAAAATGCAGATGGATGTTGTAGGGGTGCTTGGCAGGAGTCCCCTCTCCTTGGGTTTGGGAGTCCTTGTGCTGGAAGCGGTGGGGAGGGGTTTTATGGGGAGGTGCATAGGGGAAGGCCTCTGTCTCCATCTCCTGGTTCCAGCTAGCTCTGTGGGGCCCTGGTCACCCTTCTCATCCCTCACTCAAAAGCTCTGTAAACCCCCAGGACTAACCTCCATCTGCATACCGCTGCCTGGCCCTTCTTTCCCCTGGTGCTGCAGGACCCTGCTGCGCTGGGCAGCGGGTGCTGGCTGGACCCAAGCAGCAGGCGTCCTGCTGCTTTGAAATGAAAGAGGGCAGTGGTGATGGGGCCAAGGGCTGAGCTGTGCCCGGGGAATAGGCTGTAGCTGGGGGGCAGAGGGGCTGGGGGGGCTGCGTGGATGCCGCGAACCCACTTCACCTGGCATGCTCATCCTGCAAATAAACAAGCCCTGAGTGCTCAAGAGCCTGGGGTGTGGTCCCAGCATGCTGCCTCCTGCACTGACCTCTCCTCTCCTTCTGCAGGGCTCGAGGGTGACAAGAAGTCCATCATGTAAGTGCTGAGCTCCCCTTGGCCAGGGCCTTCCTGGGCTCATGGCCCCACAACCGGGCTGTGCTGGGGCACATCCTCAGCTGAGGTGGTGTGGGTCATGGCTGCCAATCCCAGCTCCCTGCCCCAGGAAGGTCTTCTCTGAGTCGTTCGCTCAGGAGAGATGTGGGGGACAGTCCAAAAGATCCCTTCCTGGCTGTTCCCAAGGGAAAGGAGGCACAAGAGCTGTGGCCCCAGCTGGCCCTTTCTGGGAGGAACGGGGCTCCCCACAGCAGGGCTGGGGAAGGCGGGGGAAAGGCTGTGCTGCTGCGCTGATGTGGCCTCTCCTGCCCTTTATCATTTCAGAAAATTTGAATTTAACCCCAAAGATGGGATCGACAACCCTGCCTTGTCGCTGACTGAGGACATGGGTAAATACCCTTATCTCTCCAGGGTGTCCCTGTGTCAGCACGGGGTTCTGGCAGCTGGGCATTGCTGGGGTCTGCAGCTCTCTCACACCAGGGAGCTGTGGGAGGGTGAACACATAAGGCAGCAGGGATGGGGAGACCCCAGCCCAGTTTGGGGTAGAGAACTCGTGTTAGGATCCATCCCTGCAGGGCCCCGCTCACAGGCTGTGCCCTCACACAGATGGCGAGGGCACGGGGGAGCCCCGCTTCTACCTCCTGAGCAAGAGCAGCACGGAGACCTTCGGCTTCTGCCTCCACGAGGAGCTGGGCTGCCGGGGCCATGTCATCCAGCAGGTCAAGCTGGGGGGGCTGGCCCAGCGCAGGGGGCTGCAGGATGGGGACCGGCTCCTCCAAGTCAATGGCCATTTTGTGGACGACATGGACCACCGCAGGGTAAGCTGGGAGCACCCCGGGTCTGTGGGAACGCTCGGGTCCTCCCCGGCCAGGGGCACAGAGGGTCCAGGACTCTCCTGCCTGCTGGGACCCTGATCCCACAGGCTGTAGTTGGAGGGGTGCACTGCCCAGGGTTCACAGTCTGGGTCCTTCCAGGTGGTGCAGAAGATCAAGGCCAGTGGGAACCAGGTCCTACTGGCAGTGCTGGACGGTGACTCCTACGAAGCAGCCAAAGCTCTGGGCAGGGACCTGTCCCAGATGCTGCCGGCCCGCCCTCCTCCCGCTCCTCTGCCACATCACACGGGACAAAAGTGGGTTTGGCTTCAGCGTGTCAGGTCCAGAAGGTAAAGCAGGCAGCGGGATGCCATCACAGCAAACCTCCCCAGCACAGTGCCGTGCTTGCCCCAGACTACCTCTTCTCCCTGCAGGCGTGAAGGGCACCTTCCAGCTCTCTGTGAGGCAGGGTGGGCCAGCGGAGAGAGCAGGGGTGCCACCAGGCTCCTGGCTCCTGGAGCTGAACGGGGCCAGCGTGAAGAGCTATTCACACGCGCAGCTCACCAGGAAGGTGGGTGCTCCCAGTACGGGTGAGTGGGGAGCTGGGGTTGGCAGTGTCGCTGAGCACCCTGTGTTTCCTGTCCAGATTAAGCAGAGCGGCAGCAAGGTGACGCTGCTGGTGGCATCCAGTGCCGTGGAGGAGTTTTACCGCCTGCGGGGTCTGTGTGTCACAGCCGCCTTGGCAGACACCTCCTGGCTCCCCTTCAAGGTCCGGGAGCTGCACATGGTGAAGGGTCCAGCTGGCTATGGGTTTCTGCTCAAGGAGGATGACTGCAGCTCAGGGGCCACAGGTGAGGGGGCTGAGGGGGACAGTCTGTACCGGAGCAAGGCATGTCTGAGGGTTGGGAATAGCTGCAAGCCCTGTGCCCACAGCGGAACCCTGTCCCCACCTGCACATGGGGGTCAGCAGTGCCAGTTCCCCTCTGGCTGAACACCTCTGTGAGCATCTCCCCACCCTCTCTCTGTCCTGCTTTGGCAGGCCAGTTTCTGTGGGACGTGGATGCAGGGCTGCCAGCCGAGCAGGCAGGGATGAAGGAGGGGGACCGTCTCCTGGCTGTGAATGGTGAGAGCATCGAGGGGCTGGACCACCAGCAGACGGTACTCAGGATCCGTGCCCGTGATGACGAGGTGACACTGCTGGTCATTGACCCTGCTGGCGATGAATTCTACCAGTCGGTAGGTTTTGGGGACCCAGCGTGGTCCTGCACTGGCTGGGGGGCACTGGGGTGCTGCGAGGCTGCATGATGGGCTGGGTGTCTTGCCCCCAGGCCTGCACAGTGAGGCCCTCCTCAGGGGACCTGGCTTGCCGTGGAGCACCAGGTGCTGTATGGCTATCCTTCTTCTGCTCTTCCAGATTGGGCTGTCCCCTCTGCTGTCCTTTGAGGACAGTGACCCTGCCTTGGGCTCCCGCACGCCCTCCCTGCCCTCTCCCAGTGGCTCCCCTGGACTCTGTCATGTTGAGGTGGAACCAAAGGGACCTGGCTCCTGGCTGGTGGCTGCTGCCAACAGTATAGGAATCGCACAGGTAACCCCTCTCGCCAGGTCCTCACAGCAATGCTGCTCACAGCCTGACACTGCTCTGAGTGCTGGCACCCTACTGCCCTGCTTGTCCTACTTCCCTGGCACCTGTGATGCTGGCAGGAGCGGGCTGCATGGTCCCCTGGGGCCAGGCAGAAAGCCCCCTCCAACCTGGCCGTGGGGCAAGGGGGGAGTGTGGTGGAGTGCACGGG
>NW_009593375.1:25611-31099 GCF_000690535.1 Cariama cristata
CTGCAGAGCCCACGCCAGGAGGAGCAGAGGAGGCTGCACCAGGCATTCTAGCAGCCCAGGGGCACCCTGCCTCTGGCCAGGCTGCCCCACATGGTGCCTCGACCCAGGCCACATCCAGCCCATCGGTGCCCCCCGCCCGGCTCCCTGGAGAGCACAGCACTGCTCAGCATGGCCGTTGCACGCACATCTGCTGTGGAGCTTGCAGCGTCACACCTCCCAGAGATTCATCTCCACTGAGCGAGGCTGGCTCCAAGCTTTCATTAACCATGACAGTGGCTTCTTGTAACCTGAAGACAGGCCTGTGTCTCTGCCTGCCCAGCTGCCTCCAGGGGTATCTAGGGACATTGCACTGAAGCCCTTGCCTAGCTCCAGGCTCTGGGAGCTCCCAGGAGAGTCGAGGCACTGCTCTCCACACCATGACCCAGAGGACTGCGGAGCCTGAGGCTTGGCTCAGCCCAGGGCTGGCCTTCGGGCTGCTGTGCGAAGGGGAAAGGGAGCAGCGGAGGCTGATGGGGCACTGGAGGAACCCCCCGCCTCTCAGCCTGTTGGCTCAGGTCTGATCCAGCATGGACATCTCTCTTATGCTCCTCCTCTCATCCTCCCTGTGAACCTGTGGGCAGTGAGTGTCCACCACCCATCACAGCACTGTTCTTGCATCACCCGTTTGGGGTGTGATTAAAGGACAAATCCACACTGCTGTTTGTGTGGGTAGTGTTATGGAGAGGACTGTGACTCAGCAGTGCAGCCCAGGGCCAGAGAGGACCCATCTTCTCGTACTTAGCCTGGGGCAGCTGGGATGTTGGGCAGTGGATGTGGGAAGATGTCCAAGTGTGCTGATAGGGAGGCAGGGGCTGAGAGCTTGTCCTGTCCCAGGGTGCTATATCTCCAGGGGGTTGAGGCTGAAATCCTGTCAGCGCTCCTTGTGCTCCACGGCGATGGTCATTCCTACCTCTTCACAGTGCTGGCTGGCCTCTGCTGTCTTGGCCAGCACAAAGTCCAGGCTACACTGGTGGGAAACAGGACAGTGAGGAGGGGGGCCTGCGCTGCCAGGGGGAGCTACCCACAGCCACATCCCCACTTATGTGGAGGATCTTCTCATACGCCCTGTCCATGGCATCAAGCCTGTTCTGCAGATGGGCGATGGTCCTGTCCCTCTCTGCTAGTGCCTGGGTGGCAGTCTCCCGGGTCTGCTGGCTCTCCCAGAGCCTGGTGGCTGTGGGGTGTGGGGACAGAGGCAGGGGACACTGAGCACGTGGACACAGGAGCCTGGTACTGCGTGACCAGTGCACGGGAGGGTGCAGGCAGTATGCGGCACAGCCCCTGCACGATCCCCCTCATTCTTGGGATGGCAGAGGGCTCTGGGACAGGGGTGGGATCGCAGCATCCGCTTTGCAGTCAGCATCTCCCAAGGTTGGGGATGCACCGGGAACAGGATCAGGATTTGCCTTCAGCTGCTGCTGTACTGACAGCACAGGGTGAATGACTCCCATTCCCCTTGCTCCCTGCAAGTGCACTTTGCTGCCCTGGAGTGAATCCCATCCCCACGCACCAGCAAGGGGCAGGCATGCCCAGGGGCCATACTGAGCTGCTCCTGCAGGCTCTTCACCTTCTTCTCCACGTGCTTGTTGTGGGCTGCTGTCTGCTTTCGCCGCTCCTGGTGTTGCCTTGTCATTTCTGGGAGCCAGGGAAGGGAGAAGGGGACAAACATGGTGACTATAGGAGGGACAAGCAGGCAGTCCCTGTGCTTGGATCCCAGCACCTGTGACCAGGCGAGGGCTCCAGCAAGGCCTGACCTGAGGACTCCCCTTGCAGGGTGATGCATCAGAAGCAGCTGTGCGTGCACCCTCTCCCTGCCTGGGAGGGCTGTGACAGTGCTGGGGGGGTGGCAGGAGGGAACCCTGGAGGGAAAGTTTTTACCTCTCTATTGAGCGTGGGAGAATGAAAATGAGCACGGAGTTTTGCATGTGGCAAGGACCACAAACCTCTGGCTGAGGT
This sequence comes from Cariama cristata, assembly GCF_000690535.1. Taxonomy (NCBI): domain Eukaryota; kingdom Metazoa; phylum Chordata; class Aves; order Cariamiformes; family Cariamidae; genus Cariama; species Cariama cristata. Next base: position 27,607 of record NW_009593375.1, read on the forward strand.
TTTACCTCTGCTAAAATCAGCCCCTTCTTGAGCACTAACGGAAATGGCGAGGCAATGACTTTTGCAGGCAGGGAAGTCTCTGCTTCTGTGGTCTGCTCTACCTGTGCTGAATACAGGCATCTGGGGTGCAACAAGTCTGTGTCCAGAGCCTTTGCAGGCTGACGGCATGGGAGGGAGCAGGGCTAGCCAACAGCAGGGTGGTTTGGGGCTGAACGGTCAAGGCTTGTGGATCCTGCTGGGCTGGAAGGTGCAGTGGGGTGCAGGGTCCTTCACGCAGGGCCCTGGACCCCCCTGCCTCCTGTATCTCATCAGGTGTAGCTGTGCTGCTGCCCTGGCACAGAGTGAGCAGGGCTGGGGAGATGCGAGAGCCACAGCCAGGCTGTCCCATGGGGCCCCAGCACAATCCTTCGCCTCTGTGCTCCCAGGTCCCACTTCCAGCAGTCCCCACGATGCCTGCCCTCGCTGGGGCCAGGAAACAGCAGGGGAGGGACAGGAGAGGCACATTCCTCCTGGCTGGAGGGAGACAAAATACCATACTCAGCTGCTATGTCTCTCCTCTGCTGCTGCTTCGTTCCTTTTCTGCCTTTCCCTTTGCTCTTTGGAGGTATCCTCCTGCAAAGTGATACCAGTGCTCCCTCTCAGCAATTGGTGATCACACACTGGACTTTTGGGGGACAAAGAGGAGGCAGTGGCCACCCCAGCACATGGAGGAAAAGGCCTCTCCTTCCCCAGGAATTCAGACCCGGAGACGTAGAGCTGCTGTGCCTCTGCCAGGATGGCTGTCCTGCTAGCACCTGTCCCGGCTGCTAGCACAGACCTCAGTCCTTCAAGATAGAGCAGCTGCCTTCAAACTAATCAACTATCTGCAATGAAGGCAGGTTGTTATCTGGCCCAAAACCCGCCTCTGCCTTGCAGCACCTGAGCATCTCATTCCCGTGACGGAGGCATGGATCGAACGTGCCCTGTGCCCAGTGCAGCGCTGGGGTGGTCCGAAGTTGGCACTGAATGGGTTACGTTTGGCTGCAGGATTGCAGGACATAGCTCTGATCAGGTAGGCTGGACCTAGTCCTGCTCATGTCCCAGACTGACAGGCCCAGAGCAGCCCCAGCACGAGTCCAGCTGAGCTATGGAGGCAAATGGGGACATGGCGGGGAGGGTGACTCTCCTAGGACATAGCCTGAAACGAGCCTGGCATTTTCCTCCCTTCCTGCCCTGGCTCTCCCCTCCGGCACACTGTCCTGCTCAGCGCTGTGAGTTTTACCCTGGGGACTGTGGCTGGATTTGGTTCTTCTTGATAAAATAAGAGAAGAAGGAAAAGAGAGGATTTCAAACTGCTGTTTCTGCTCAGGACGTGATTAACCCCAAATACTTGGGAGCAAGCAGGTGAATCCTGGGTGCACTGCAGTTCTTTTGCGGATCTTGTTGTGTGATCAGGGTAGCAGGAGCCAGGCAGGCAGCGGGAGCAGGGGGCTGGTGCGTGGGGAGGCTGCAGGGCCATCTGCTGCCGGGGCAACCCGGGGATGCCTGGCACGGACATGCAGTCCTGCTGGAGGAGCTGGCAGGGAAGCAGGATGGGTCTGGAGAGCCAGGGGAGCTGGGCCTGGGTCAAGGACAACGGTGGAGGCTGTTTCCCTGTGCAGATGTGTAGGCACAGAAGCTGGCGTGCACCTTGCGTGCACCTGTGCACACGCATCTGAAACCACTGCCCAGCCACGCAGAGCTGAGCAATCGGAGGGCGTCAGCGTGCGTGCAAGCCTGGCAGCTGGCTGGCAGGCAGTGTGGGACACACAGAAGGGAAGTGGAGCATGTGCTTATGCCCAGCCTTGGGTGGCACAACCAGCGAGGGACCTAGACACTGCTCTCACCCACAACCACACCAGATGCACACGGTGAGCCAGAGGCACCCAGCTGCCAGCCACCAGGCTGGAGGGAAACGATTTCAAAATAACCAGTGTGACGTGGCTTTCTGGTGCTGCGGTGGCGAGTGACAGCGGTGCTGAGCACGGCTCCGGCCCTGGCAGGGTCCTGAGGGACAGAAGCAAATGGGAGCCTTGCAGAAGGGTGCTGGACTCCTCTCTCCTGCAGGGAGGGAACAGTCTCAAGAGAAAGCAACCTTTGCTTGAAGTCTCACACAGCCACAACTTGGCGTGAATCATGCCCAGGGAAGCAGATAGTTAGGAATGCAATTGCTCAAGCATGTTCCCTGATCTCCTTGGATTGGGGCCATGATGAATTTTACATTTGGCTGCACAGAGCTGGTGTAACCCTCCCCAGCCCTCTCCCTGGGTACTTGTGGTATCCCAGAGCTGGCCAGGGCACCATCCAGTGGTCAATCCAGCTTGACTATTAGCCAGAATCCATTAGTATCTAATGGGAAAAGCCTCCGGAACGTGGCCTAAATAAATGTTGACATATTTGAGGTCAATATAATCCTTAGGAAAATTTGCCCAGGTAATTACAGCCAGACAAGGAGTTGCCTGTCCCAGAAATATTTACCAAGCTTTACCAAAGGCAGTAAAATCAAGACAGGGAGTTTTATAACCAATCTGTGCAGGGCTTCCTTGCTATAGCTAGTGCTGCATGCTGCTTCCCACTGTCCTGCTCACCTGATGCCTCAGCAAGCCATGTGCTATGCAGGAACTCATCATGAGCCATCAGCCAACAGATAGCCCTGGTCCCCGGCAGATTCGTGGAAGAAAACAGCACTGGAGCCAGTGTGGTGTGGGACAGCACAGTGCTTTGCCATGATACAAACAGGCTGATGTACAATGTGCGTGCACAGCCAGGGCAGGGATGGGAGGAGAGGGACGGCATGTACATCCTCCCTGTTGGCAGCACCGCAGCCTGAGCACAGAGACCTGTGGCCGTGCCCTGGGCTTGCAGGGGCTGAGCAGCAGCAGCAGCAGCAGAATGTGGCACGTCCCTCCTGTGGCAGATGGCATACCAGGGCAGTGGCTTTTCTGTGCTGCTGTGGCTTTGCACACCTGGCACCCCAGGGATCCCAGCTCCTGTGCGAGAGTGGGTGCATGGGTGCCGCAGGGGAAGCAAAGGGGTGAGCTCTGTCGTGGGGTTCATCTCCAGTGTGGATTGCAGCTCCCCAGAGGCTGAGGCTGTGCTGCCCGGCCTCCGGGCCTGAGCCCAGTCTCTCTGTGCTCGTGCTCCCCAAAGTGCGGTGGGCCAGAGAGCAGCATCTGCTGTTTTGTTTTGTTATCTTTCCCTTGAAGCCTGTGCTGTGAGACTGACGCGGTGCTGTACCAGCCTCAGCTGGTTTCTTTGCAAAGGAAGTGTTCTTCTGCCTGGGAAAGGAGGCTGAAAGAGGATCTGAGGGCAGCGAAGAAACAGAACTGAACTTACTTTCGAGCCCATGTCGTAATTTTTGAAGGTTTGCTGTTGTCAGCTCTGCCAAAAGACTGAGTTACTCCCCAGTCTCCTTTTCTCTCCCTGTTCTTTTGACCACTCTCACCCCCCCCGGGCCGTGCACGCTCCCACTCCC
>NW_009593376.1:0-208 GCF_000690535.1 Cariama cristata
CCTCCAGAGGGGGGGAGCACGGGGCACCCCAGTCCCTTCCCGGCCTGCCGGGTACTGCCGTCATTTGCGGCTGCCAAAGATCGACTTCTTGCTGGGGTTCTTCTCGCCCACGCTCAGCCCGATGAGCAGACGTGCCTTCTCATCCTCCTCCTGCTGCTGGATGGTCCCATCCAATTTGTTCTCCAGCTTCCCCCGTGCCTCCGCGCCC